>NW_008689673.1:65712-97955 GCF_000695815.1 Acanthisitta chloris
AAGATTAGAAACAGGTTTCAGTCGAAGTGCCAGTTTTCAGTTAACTTCTAAAAACTCTAGATAGATGCCACTTATTTCCAAGTATAAATATATGACAATAGACACTCAAGCTTGAACATATTGGATATTTGCTTTATGTTTAGATGAAACTTTCCCTGTGCAGAGATGCACAGACTAATTAGTGAAGTATATGACCTACTACTTTGATTAATGCCCTAATATACTCAAGACCTGTTCTATACAGTCTGCTGACTTCCACTAAGTAGTGTGAAGAACCCCAAGATGTCATCTGAGTAGGAGGGCTCTTCTGACTCACTGAGCCTATATAGAAGTTTTCCTAACCTTAAACAGATGTACTGCTTTTCCCATCTTCTTTCTCCAAAAGGATGCTCAGTTGTGCATCCCTTCTCATTCCTGCAGTATCTCCAGCAGCAATGGAGAATAATAATGAGTTTTAGATTTGCATAATTTCATTTTTCATTTCTTTTTAAGGGTTATATGTGGAAAAATCTTAAGGCAGAAATAAAAAAAACCAGGCAGGGGTGCAAATATCCATACAAAGTGTTCTTGTGAAATTTGCCAAAGCCTGTGCAAATGTGAGGGGAGAGAAATACAAAATGTATAATTTACCACATATTTGTAAAGTGCCTGATAGGTGCCTGATTATAATATTATGTTGCCATAGTTAGTGTTTCAACTACTTTTTTAAAAACTCATTAAAACATGCCAATTTGGGTGTAAGATAATTATTTTAAATGTCAACAAAGAAAATCTGGTGGCTTAATTCACAAGACGAGCTAGTCATAAAAACATATCAAATAACCCTATGCTGTTCACCTGGACCATGGGAGACTTTCAATCCTTCTGTCAGCCTGTTGGGATCTGAATCCACCTCCCTGAGGAGACCCTCCTGATCATGTGCCTGGTGCCTTGGGATGTCTGTTCCCATTCTTCCTGGGCAAAATTGTTCCACTTACGTAATTTTGAGTACACCAAAATGGTGAAAATACTCTCCTCTTGTAGGTCAGTGTCTGGGTATTCAAATTCCCCCAGGCACAGAAATGCAATGGGCCAGGCAGGTCACTCTCTCTTCTGAGAAAGCAAGGAATTTTCACTTGCTGGTTTGGTGAATTGTGCCAAGACATGGTCCTCTCTATCTGCTGCTTTTCTTAAAATGACAAAGATAGAAATGAAACTACTGATTTGAGATTAAAAAAATGTTCCACCAAAATCCACATGAAACTATTTTTTCACTTGAAGGAGAGAGAGAAAAATAAAGCTTTTTTTTTGTTTCTTTCTTGATACTTATTGAATTTTTTGTTCAGCTCTGAAACTGAAAAATCAATTACTCACACAGCTCTGTTATTCAGTTGCTTATGTTCGGGAATGATTAATAGTAACACAGCTGAATATGTAATGCCCTAATGAGAAAAGATAAAGAAATGAGCAGAAAATGAGGCTAAATTACAGCAGAGTGACAGCATTGCTTTTCTGATGATAGCAATTATGTCATAGCTGAAAAAGTATCTCTTGGTGACAAGTACATATATCACAGCATGAAAGTTCCTGTACAGTTCCATTTAAAATGTTTGTTTTCAGAGGAACTGGAAAGGGATAGATGTATTCTCTTTCATCATTTAAATGTCAGGCTGTTCCTAGATGACTTAACTTGTTTTAAAATGATGCATTGCTTTCAACATTTTTTCATTTGGAAAATTGCTGGCTGGGAGACAACCCTAGTTTCCAAACCCAGCAGGGGCAGAACAGTATCCGTCCTGGTGAAAGGCAGGAGGGTGGTGGAGGACAGGGCACTGCTGCTTGCAGTTGTTGTTGCACAGCTCACACAACGTGGGCATGGCTAATCCTACAGCAGAGCATGTCCTGGTTTGACTGGCCCATGTCCTTACCTGACAGACCAAGTGCTGTTGGGCCAACCTGCTTTCAGTGGCAAGCACTATTGCTTTGTGCCCATCATTAGCACACCGAGTTCTCTCCATCCAGCTTCTTCAGGTCTTGGGAAAAAATTAATCTGTAAACATGCCATCCTGATGCTGGATTTTATGAGCATGTAGCTGGCATAGCTGCAATTCCTTTGAAGTCAGTAGAGCTCTTCTTGATTAATGGGATTAATGAGAATCAGAGTAGGAACTCTGAAATGTTAAAATTGTGATTGTGCATGTACTTGTAGAAGTCTATACATGCATATATGAATGTATTACACACAGCAGTTTCTTGAGTGGACTTAGAGCTCCTGAGTAAGGGTTTGTTCAGCAGCAAAATAACTTATAAACAATATACATTTCCTCTATGGTTATATTTTTATAATTTCTATGCGCATTTCTGTTCATAATAATAGTAGTAGTAATATTTTAATGAGTATATATTTTTTACATAATTTCTACAGCCAAATTCTGCCTTTGTGTTTTGAATTACATTTGGTCAGCATTGCTTATTGATTCTACCAAGGAGTCTGTAAGCTTTTGCCTCTTTGTGCATGAGGCATCATTTGCACTTACCTCAGTATTAGATTTTAGATAATAATAGTGATTTGTAAGTGAGGATGCACAGTGGAAGTCAACAGATAATGACTGAACACCTGACAAGAGAACAACAAGGCCAGGTTGTATAAGCCCTGCAGTTATTCAGAGGGCAATACAGACAGAGTAGAAAGAAATTTTAAGGCAGAGGTAAGCAGAGCACCTTCTACTTCACACTCACTGTATGAAACTGGCCCAGTTTCTCCTTGCTTGCTCTCCATCTCAGAACCTGAGTTTTCCCTGTTCTTTCTTTTCACCATTCAAACATTCAACAGGCAGATGGTCAGGGCATCATCTTGGAAAAGGGTAGTGCAAGCTAGAATTATTTTAGACTGAGGAGAGAAATAAAACCAGATATGCCACTCCTAGGGCAAGTAATACACAGCTGCTGGTGCAAGACTCTTTTAAGTCTTTCTTTGAATGGAAGCACCTACATCTCCCATCCTTGTGTGATAGCAGTGTTTCTTGGGTCCTGTGTTTCTTGGGTCCTCAGAACAAGGTCCTCACTTTTAAAGATGTGTACTTCATGAGGCTCAAACAACCTCAGGTGAGGAATGATGTTCAGCTCAGTCAAGATGATGGGACTACCAAGGATGGTAGCAACTTTGGGCAACCAAGATACAGATCTGCTCAAAAATCAGGTGCCTGTGAACATTCAAATTCATATGTGTACTCATTGGGTTTTTCGGGTTTGGTTTGGGGCTTTTTAGTTTTATCTTTTCCTTTTAAAATTCTTCATTGATTGCATTCCAGATATCTGTGAGAGTCTTTTTTGGATCCTGCTCTAAGCAACTAGAAGGGCAAGGTTAAAACAGCAAGCTCAAATCTCGGGCGAGTCTAGCCCCTGTGTGAGGGCTGGAGAGGGATGCAGTGGGGACAGACTCTTCTGTAATTGCCTCTCAATAGACACAAATCTAATGCAATCAGCAGACCTAAGAATTGCTGTAGTAAATAGCTACATGGTAATCAAAAAGCTTTGTGTAGGTGTGTGTTTGCGGGGGTTATTTGGCATTTTTTCCACAGTTGTGATGGGTTTGGTGTTTTGTTATTTTTGTTTGTTTGTTTTTGTTTGGATTTTTTTGTTTTGGTTTGTTTTTGATGCTGAACCTCCAGAAAACATAGGCAAAAAGGTGGGGTTATGATATGGATGTGGTGGGCAGGTGTGTGCTTCTTTGTGTTCAGGGCAAGAGCTGAGGATACTGGCATGAAAATTAACCGAAATAACTTCATAGCCTTTCAGACTGAGAGTTGGGACATGGCATATTAGGATGTGGTGTGACAGCCAGGATTACTCAGTGCTGACGTTGTTGAAATCCATCAGCTCCTCTTTAGTTCATAAAAGCAGCCACTGACTGCTTTTACTGCATTTGAATATTTTAATAAGGGTTCATTATTTGCTAAATCACTGAATATGGTACTCAATGGAAGTCATGTTCAAAAATCAAGAAGGAACCTTCATGAGATATTTTCTTTTTCTCTGCTTTTGTATTTTCTATTCTTTCATTCCTATATCAAGTTGTGACCGAGGTGGTCACAACTTGATATATATGATATAAACATATACATGATATAAACATATATATGATATAAACATATATATGATATAAACAAGGGCACACATAGCCTGTATTTCTAAAAAGATGAGACTCTGCATTGACAGAGATGAATTTTTATATTGACTCCACTTGAGCAGTTACTTGCTTTCAAGTTGCTTTGCTGATGTACAGCTGTGTGAGGTTTTCCATGCTTGACTAGCCCAGTGCCTGCAATTATATGAATGATGCTATTTCCTAAATCCAAATTTTAAACCTCTTCACTCTATTTTTTCGTACATTTTGCCATGTGTGAGACCCCCTCATAGTGACTCCAGATACCATTGCTTTGTGTTGTTTGATGTTAAAATGAAGCAGCAATTCTTTGGAGCTCATTTTCTCTCATTTTTCCTGCACACTTGTTTGTTTTATTCACTCTATCAAATACATTATTTCAGTGATGTATCAAGTGGAATGCAGTAAGGTGGACAACCTTTAGTTTTAAGTGTAGGACTTGGGAGCCTTTCAATCCCAGTCAGTCACTGGATTACCTTGCTTTGAGGAGGGGTCAGTGAGAAGCACAACAGAAAAGGAAGTCCAGAAAAGGTCAGTAGGAGTTAGAGAAACAGGGTGAGAACTGGACTGATGGACCTGGAAGGTAAAGGATGAGGAATAGAAAAAAGACAGGTTTAGGCCAACAGAACAAAAGCAAGACAAAAGTGAAAAATCAGCCAGGCTTAATTTCATGTCCCAGACCCAGCTTGAGCAAAAGAGGCCAATACACTGCCAAAAAACTCATTCTCTCCTGGTAAACTGAGAACAAGCATGGTTCCCTGGGCTTTCAAAGCCTCAAGCTCACTCCTCCATCTAATTTTTCCACATGAACACCTAGCATGTCCAAGGTGAGCAGTTTGAAAAAACAAGGGTGGAGCCCAGTGCAGGTACAGAAGGCATTAGTGGGGTGCTCTGATTGAGCTTGGAGAGGTGAAGCAGCCAACGCTAACAATGGCAGGTCCACAGAGGGCAGCAAGGAACCATCCTGCTATGTGCTCGTCTGAGGTCCTGGACACCAAGAGATGCTTTGGTCAAAGGACTACAGCCAACTTCTACGATACTGTTGGTGCTTATTCACAAAATAATGACCAAAGCATACTATAAACAGTAACCTTGATGCAGACATGTCCTGTTTCAGCTGTAATCACTTTTACTTGAGGGAGTCCCACCAGTATTGGAGATGCTGAGCTTTCCCAGTTATCAAAAGGATACACACAAGTGTTAAGAAAGCAGAAAATCAGAAGGAAGAAGGGGGAGGAGGGCAGGGGAAGAAGGGAGGGGGGAGTGCAACAGGAAAAAAAAAAGCCAGAAATGCTTTTGTTAAACTTTTAAATCATGTACCCGTAAAGGCAGCAGATCCTAATATAGGGAAATTTTCATGCTGCACAGAGAAAAATAATTTAAAACCTAGGCAGCATGACTTATTTAGAAAGATCTGAGGAGTAATAAAAAAGCCTGTGTGCAAATGTGTGTGCGTGTGCGTGCACAGTTTCTTTAACAGCTGCATGGAACAACCTGTTTTAAATAAGAACAAAGGTGAACAAAGCCAGTTGTCAGTGCAGCTCACCAAATGAAGTTTTTTAATGTGCATGACGTATGCCATATAAAATCTATAACAGCCCAGAGTCCAACTTGAAGTCTTTTTCTCAGGCTTTTCTTACAAAGTCATCTTTCAAGAATTTACTGTATTTATCTTCATTATTTATTTATTTCCAAAAGGCCAAATGGACCACCTTGTTCACTATCTCTTCAGCAGCAAATTAAAATCAGCCTCTTCTCTCCCTCAGTATTAAAAATTTTCATGTTCTATCAGGATGCCACTGAACTAATTCATATTTCTTGCACTTAGAGTAGGCAACCTTCTAAGTAGAAAGTGGAGATCAGGTCTGACTTACCAAATGAGTTTAACTTTACCGAAAGAAGGGAAAAAAACCCCAAAACTAAAATAATGATGGAAGATTTTCACTGCTTTGAAGGTTTTATGAAAAAAAAAAAAAGTCTGGCAAGCACACAATGTACTTTTTCATGTATGCAAGTAAACACAAATTTAGGAAAAGCTGTGCTTTGCACAAACAGAAATATTTGGGCTTTTCGTAACATGTTAGAGAACTTGGAGAGAGTTGCAAGCTCTGCCTTCACTATAAATGTTACATGTGTTTCTGCACTGAAGATAAAAAGCCAACAGAGAGCAGGGCAGTCTGCTGGAAAGGTTACAAAGCCCCGTTTACAGAGAATTTTATAATCAGGCAATCATTTGTTACAAGTCTCCAAGATCCACAAGAGGAATCCATTGCTGTGCAGAGTTTAGGGAATATTTAAAGAGAGCAACTTATCAAAGAAATGTGTAGTCTATTAGCACATCATTAAATTGTTAAACCAATTCCATCTTTTGCTTCCCACTTACTCTCCTCTATGGCAGACAACTGTGCCAGATGCACAGAACCATTTCTGACTTTCGGAGGTGAGTTGGAATTTGGGATTCGTATCTATTCCCTCCCCTGCTTTTATTTCTTGGTGTTTTTCTTATCTGGTCTCACAATGTTGCAAATGCTGCTTTACTCAGGAATGCACTTTTTGGACATTCTGGAAAGCATAAACAAAAAGATTCATGAGCAAGTTAGATTTTCCCAGCCTTTGATGTGACTTAAAAGTAAAGGTACTCTTGAGAAATAACAACATATGGAGCACCTTTATATTTTTATATACACACATAAGGTGATTCCTATGCAGTAAAAGAAAAGCTGTAACTATTAAAGGCCTGTTGGACCTTAGCTGTGACGTCCTATGTGATATCCCCTATTGCTCTGGTATTGGCATAGTGGTGGGTACCTGGAGTAGTTGAACTGGTGATGGAGAATACTTCAATTGTGAAGTCTGGTGGTGGTACAGACACACCTTGGCTAGTTCAGGTGTGTAGGCTCACCACTACCATGCTGCACTTTCTCTAACAAGTCTTGCAGCCAGTTGTCTGCTGGCTCACCTCCAGACCACTTTGGCAACTCTACATCATGTTCCCTGTGCTTTTATTTCTAAGTTGCAGAGTAAGCTGAGGTTGCTGGTGGTCTGGGATAAGTCTCCTCTGGGGATCACCGGTGGTCACAGGTGCCACTGGTGACTGTCATGAGGCACTGTATGTGGTATATATCACCTTGTCTTAGTGATCCAGCTTGATTTGGATTTTTGTTTTGCAAGATGAGGTTGGAACAGGTTGCCCAGAGAGGTTGTGATGTCTCCACCCTTGGAGGTGTCCAAGACCCAAGTAGAGTAGTGCCTGTGTAACCTGCTCTAACTGGACCTGCAGGAGGCTGGACATACAGAGACATCTCCAAGGTCCTTTCCATCCTCAGCCATTCTGTAATTTTATGATGCAGCATGCTCTGGAGGAGACACACATTTCCTGATGACTCTGCTCGCATCCATCTGGGATGTCAGATTCTGTGGCATCCTCTGAGCATTCCCTTCAGCACATCACTTACCAGGCAGGGACACTGGCAATGCACTCAGTCACCCTCTGGTCTTCTCATGGCACATTATAGTTCTGGCTGCTGGTTTTTTTGCTACCAAATTTGTGATGGGTAAAGGCAATCCCTTGAGGTCTCTGGTGTGGGGAGGAGTTCACTGCATGGCTGTTGTGATTGTGAATGGTCAGACTTCATGAGGTGGGTGATCCCTCCTGGCCTGGACCCCCAGTGCTCCCTCCCTTCTTCATGTCACATCTGTACAAAGCTGACTGCTGTAAAACTCATGGCTGATTTTCTAATATAAATATTAGGATCCTCTTGACATCCCTGAAATTTGTGCTCTGAGCTGAGACCATGAAAACACAGATGAGGGAAGATGTGTCACTTGCAGTTCCAGCCTGACCCACGAATGGCAACAGTGGGTGCAGTGGGACTGGGACAAGCTGTGTGACAAGCTCAAAGACCAGATCCAGCTGGGATGGGGTGTGTGACCAGATATCCTCCTGCCGAGCCAGCAGTGCCAGCTGAACAGAGCCTTGCTCTGAGCTGCTGATCACAGCCAAACCCATCTGTCAGCAGATAGTTTTGAAACTTGCTTGCAAAGTGCCTTTCTAGTATCAAACTGCCTCCAGGCTGACACCCTGCTATTGCTATCAATTATTTTGTTAACTCAGTACAGACTTTTATGCAGGCAGTCTAAAGGGTCTAAACTTTTCTGAGCTCTTCAAAAGTGCCAATATAATGCCACATCATTAGATTTCAATGGTCAATATCTTTTTTAGTATTTACCATCGTACATGCAATTTCCTCTTTTTTTTTTAAGAATATTTAGCTCTATCTGAATAGTTGTTAGGATTGGAAAGGACACAGTAAGTAGAGTAAGTAGAACATTTGACTGCTCAATGCATGTGATCATTTGTAATTGAATAATCAAACATGATCTGTTTTGTACAGCAACCTTTCCTCTGACATAGGAATAATAGAAACACCGAGATGCATCAGCACTGCACATAGGAAGCAATGATGTCTCTGTAGGACCCCAACTTCATCTTTTGGAAAGTATTTAGTAAATGAGGTAGAGGAATATAAAAAGGGAGAGAATGATTAAGGCTGGTATATGTTTCCCTGGAAAATGTGACTGTACCCTTGTTGCGTTTGTGTGACGGATTTCCTACATGGCTCTAGTTAAGTCATGTGAAGCTAATTTGCATGGATTGTGAATGTTTTTCACTCTAAGACTGATTCTCATTCTGTGGAACTTGTTGGATCTGGGCTCTGACGTGCAGGCGTCTGGAGCATCCACTGCTGAGCTGGAGGCAAATGGGGTTGTCATCCAAGCACACAAAACACCCACCCTGCAGCACTCTGTACTCCAGAGCAGGTGTCCCAACCAAAACCCTAGTCCCTTTGTGCTTCTATCTCTCACCCAGAAACTAATAATTCTGTTCTCAGCAGTCTGAAGAGGGTGTGGTAAATAGGGCCTTGAATAAAGAGCATAAAATCAATCACCAAGCACCTGCTTCTCAAATGAGCATTGTCCAGCCTGTGTGTTGCATGAGGTGAGGGTTCTGAGGAAAAATAATGGAAGAACATGAAATTAGATAGTTTCTCATAAATGCAAACACACAGTGGTCCATGTTTGTGCATAATAGTGCTCTACATGATAAGTTTTCAGTGTTTCTGGCTATTAAAAGCCTCTTAAAAAAGAGGAAGGTGAACAGGAATGGGAAGAAGTGAGCAAAGGTGAAGGAAAAGGAGAAAGGGAAGGGGAAGAGAAAGGGAGGAGTGGTTTCTAGTTCCCCTTGTAAAGACTGAAAAGGTGATCGTGGGCAATCCAGGGAATCATTAGGCAAATAGAAGGAATCCCCTGATTCTTTATGTTGTTTTGGGAACAAAAAGGGCTAATTTAGGACTTCATTAATGAAGGGAGCTAGCAGAACGGTGCTTTTCAGACCTCACCAGACTCAGTTAGCCTTGCTACTATGCATGGATTTTCAAAACCAAACACTCGCGTATATTAAATCCCCAGGGGATTTTCTTCATGTATTCATGCCTTTATCAACCGATGCTAAGATCAGCCAGCGCGTCCCAACAGTAGCACTGCCACTTCAAACACCGGCAAGACAAGAGAAAAGCAACAGGAACTTTTGTTGAGCCAGAGGAATGACTCGGCAGCTGCGACTGGGAAGCATCGCTTTGTGCATCCCAGTTCAGCCAAAAAAAAAAAACAACTCACAAGGGTTGTCCGCGGCCGAATTAGCATTTCTTAACCTCTAACCTACACGCTGCACTGTAGTGGAGGGGCTGTCAATAATAAACTGCGGGGATGCGGTCCCAAAGGGGAGCGCTGGCAGGAGCGAAGCGATTCCAAACCCTTTCCTGCAGCGGCTCCACCCCCGTGTGCCCGGGGGGAGCGAACAGTGCCCGGCCCCGCGGCAGCGGCACCGGCACTCTCCTCTGGAGCTGTCGTCTGCGTCCCGTAAAAAAAATTAGTCTGGTTGTAAGGTAAGAGAATGGAGATTATTTTTTGGAGCGCCGCTCGCGGAGCGCACCGCGGGAGGGAGGCTGGAGCGGGTCGGGATGCTCGGCGGCTCCTGCAGGGCTGGACCGGGCAGGAGGTGCTCAAAGTCCGTGCCGGCTCCGAGCTGGCTGGAGCGTTGGGCTGGAGCCCTGGAAGGTGCACCTGGTGGGGATATGTTGCGGGGCTTCCCCTCCCAGGAGGCACACGGAGGGGTCAGGGAAGGATAAGCGCAGCGCGGAGTTAGGTTTGGCAATTTTCATCTCTCAGCTGAGCGCTGCTCTGCCTTTGCTCTCAGATGGTGTTTGTATGCTTTCTGTGCATCCTCCTTCCCTCCTCTGATCGCCGAAATTAATGAGGGTATCCTAACTGGGAGGCTTGGAAAAAGTGCCTGTCCGGTCACAATCCTGTTTCATAGTCTGAACGGGTGTTGGTCAGGTTCTGTTCTGAAAGACCTTTGGTGCATTTCTCATGTGAACAAGGTGCTGGAAAAGTGGGGGGAGTCACTCAATCTAGTAAGTGCTCTTATTCCAAAATACTGCCTTGAGTCACTATTCACTTAGAGTAAGTAGCAATAGTGTAAGTAGGAAGTAATAAGTAAGTAGTAAGAAAGTAATAGTGACTTTCAACACAAAAGAACTATTTCAGCAAACTGGATTTGAATTTTCACAAAATAAGTGTTAGAAGGAAGAAGAAAAATTATCATAGAAGACATGCAATGTGTCCTCCTAAGGAAGAAAACATTTCCTTTACTTTCAGTATATTTTGGGAACTGTCGTGTTTCTGATGATATAGTTTGATACAATCATTTCTCAAAAGTTAATTCAGCAGTGAAGAATATGCAGTTTTTCAGACTTTGAGTTTGTGTATTAGGTAGCCACAAAAAACTGTCTTTAGATTTACTAGAACTGATAACTTCTGTTGTACAAGCTTTCAGAGTTGACTCTTTAATAAACTGAACAGCAACTTGGGAAGTTCTGTAGCAAGGTCATTGAAACATTTGTCTTGCTCCTTGCCTTTTAAGTTTAATGGATAGAAAGGAGAAAATAGCACAGATGTGCTTATTCTTCTTCTTGACGTGGGACCTGATCTCATTTACGTCTTTCTTTTCTCAGTTGAGATGGATATGAGGGAAGGACTGAAGCTGAAGATTTGAAAGTGTTACCTAATTTCAAATTGTCCAATTTAAGTGTTAGACCAGATTGTTTAGCTTCCTAGAGAGGCTGACCACATTTTGGCTTTGATTTTAGCTGAAATTGTAAGTGTTCAGAATTAGCAAAACTCAGCCTTTGGGTGTCTCAGTCTGGTCCCAAACATGGAAGCACTCAGAAGTAGTCCTGACATGTGGAGGATTTCCTAGTGTCTGCAGAAATAATCTTCAAAATCAGCTGTTGTACATTAAACGGGGGAGGGGGGGAGAAGAGGGAACTCCTTTATTAAGTTAAACCACCTCTTGCTGGTTTTCATTGTCCTGGGATTCCAGCAAGCAGCCTCTCACATCACTTAATGGGCAGCAGCTTTCTAGCTACCATTAGGAAGTTGTCCAGTCTCTCTAACTCTGTGTATGCAGTAGCAACCTTTAGACTTGAAGTGGAAAGATGAGCTTGTTAAGGGGTTTGCTTTCCCAGTGGAAATTCCCTTGGGATTGCTGTGTGAGCAGAAATGCTGCTGGCCCCTCAGGAGGAAGCAACCTTCTTCAGCCATCAGTCAGCTCATACTTAGATAGATCAAGTCCTCATTAACATACTTCCTTAACCCCCACTTACTGGCCTTTCACAAAGTAGCTTAGAAGTCATTATATCCCATCTCAACAAACTTTTTGGAATTTAAATGGCAAAAGAAGGTACTACAGGAGCAGTACATCAGATGGCTTTGTGCTGGAGCAGCAATGAGGAACTCTGTGGATCTCCAGGCTGGGTATGAACTCAATTAAAAGGTGCTCCAGAGACCTTACCTGCTTCCCTTCTTTCCATCCTCTTTCTTCTAACTGCTGCTCCTCCTGCTGTCAGTTTTGATTGCTAGGGAAATAACTCTCCACTTTTCCAGACTGCCCTCCTCATTAGCCCATCCTGTGAGTGCTTCATTAAACACTGGGAGACACCTTGGGAAGCTTGGCTTTGTCTGTTTGCAAAGCAGGGGGCTAAACCAGGCCAACACAGCTGAAATGTGGTGCCAGAATGTTCACATGTATGCAAACCATGGGGGCAGCTTATGGCCTTTCAGGGTATCCTCTGGCTTGCCTTGCCTTCCCAGGGTTTCCTTACATAGGGGAGTGCCCATTTCTGTGCTAGAGATGGAAAAGGTTGCATTACTGTGATGTTTCCTCAGCTCAATGGAACTACAAATGGAAACACACTGGTATAATTTTCAATAAATGTTTACGGAGCTTTTCACTTTTGCATGCTCTTAAACTCCTTGAAGTGAATGGTTTCTGAGGGGAGCAGTATGTTTTTGGAAATCACTGAGCATATTTCTCCTGATAAGCGAAGCTTCCTTGTATTTTCTTAAAATATTCTCACTTCAGAGAATGACTTCTCATATCAGCTATCACTGCTAAGCAGGGCTTTTACAGTTTCAAGTTTGCAATATTTATAGCATTTCAAATTTAGTCATGAAGTTGATGATCCTTCAGAAGGCAAGAAAATGTCTACTGATCATTTTGTAATTTCTTTTGCAAATGTGGACAAGAACTAATGATTGATTTTAGCTAAGCTCTTGCTGATGCTACTACTTTTACCATTTACATATAAAATAGATCTCATCTAAAATCCATTGGAGCTCATTGGAGCACTTCTGGTGTGAAACTATTGCAATGTCTTTCAAAAACATGAAAAAATTATTCTCTATGAAGTTTTTCTCTGGTTTGAGAAGAGACTGTGAAAATGGTACTGTGGAATTTCTCCTTTGCATCTCAGTGATTGCACTTGACATGCAGACATAAAACAGGAAAAACAATGTATGTTGTTAAGTGAAGTCTGGAGCTTTATTGATACAATGAATTGAACAGTCTTAAAGAGAATGTTCAACCACCCTGGTGGCCAACCAGCAGACTCCAGCAATAAGCCCTCTGACCACTCTGCATTTCCCATTGGAAGGAGGATATATAGCCATCCATGTCTTCTGACACTTGTCCTTCAGGGCAGATTCAGGACTCACTTGCAGCAGACCAAAGCCCAGCCTGTCTTGGATACCTCTTCTCAACATACCCAACGTGCTGTTTTACAAACTACCTCTATGCTGTAACCCAGGGTTGTCTCTTACAAGTACACTGACATGATAACTGGACTTTTTGGCAGCTGGCAGCTGAGGGTGAGGGGTAAAAAGGGTATGGTATTGATCAGCTTTGCTTTAAGGAAAAATCACCACCCAAACCTGAAGGAGTGATGAGCCTCAGCCTGAGCAAGGAAGGCAGTCAGAACTGGTGGGACAAAGCCCAGGAATATAACCACAAAGAAAAAATGAAGCCACATTTCTGGAGGGATAGGGTTGTAGCTATCAGCATCCCATCGTGCTTCTGTTGATCAATTCATAACTTGGTGGAGGCAAAGGGAAGCAGAAAGACCTTGTGCAGTGAAACACTTTAGTACCAAACCCAAAGGAAGGAGGAGAGGGAGGGTCTAGTTACTGCCCATCCACTCCCACCTTCCTCCTTGCTGGCTGCCTCCAGCACATCATTCATGAAAGACATTAAAACTAGTTCTGTAGTTGCTCTTCCACCACCCTGGTGTCTGCTTTCTCTGCAAGCTGAGATTGGTTGTTGGAAGTCTTCAGGCTCCTACCTCCCTGGTGTGCCTGCCCACAGATCTCCCTCCTGCTACCCTAACACTGCCTGGTGTGGCTGTGAACCACCAAGGCTCTGGAGGGATGCAGGAGATGCAGCTCTCTGTGCAACAGGCACCACATAAAGTTGCATCAGTGGCTTCTGTAGTCCAGTGTTCTATGACATGCCAGTCAAGCATCTTTCTTTATGGTACAAAATCAGGGAACAGGATTGTCCTGGGGTGTTTGTTTTTAACTGGGGCAGTTAATAGTTTGCACATAGTCATACCTAAGGGTTTGCTATTTTATTTATCCAGGACACTGCAACGTAATGTGATTGTCTTGAATACTGGAGAGCTGTAGGGCACCTTATGGCAGCAGGAGACTATGGGCTGAGGCTGCATGCTTTGACATGGTACTTTTGGTAACCCATGGGGAGAAGAGGTGCCACACAGACTTAGCAGTGCTGTCCACAAAGTAGGCAGTATGGTCCCTCTCTCCACAGGGAGCTGGAGCACATCTGCCTGTTTCCCTGCTGAGGTCTGGATGCCCAGCCCCTGAGACTCTTACTGATGAATGCAGATTACCCAATTGTATCCAAACATTTCTCTGATCTCTGAAAAAACACCATAAATCAAGACAGCAAATGCAGGGCCTGGGCTGGGGGTACCAAATAGTTGTCTTGTCAATGTTTTGGCTGTATCTAGCCCCATGTTTCATTATTAAAGGTTTTGTTTTGGTCTTTTTTTAATTGATTTTTTGGCCTATTTTGCTTCTGAATGCAGGTGCTTTCAAACCCTTGACAACCCAGAGTGCATTTGCTCTGGGTAATACATTGAAGACACACATGCTGGGAGGCTGAGGGGCTTTTAGTGTGTCATTGGAGCCCATGCGGGTCTGCCTTACTTAGCAAACATTAGCAGCAGCAGTCAGATGAGAAGCCTGATAATAAATCTCCAGTGAGGTTCAAGAGGGGACAACCTCACCTTGCAGCCCTGCTGAAATTCCAGTTTAATCACTGAGGTATGAAAGACGTACAAGGATGGAAAAGAGGGAACAAGCTTAAACTCAGCTTAATTTTAGCATTTAGAAGTAACACTTAAAAGCTGTAGGTTTTGTTAATTACTTTGGCATTTGCACGGATTTGGATGCTGGTTTCTCATTCAGCCCCCACAGAACCAGATTTTAGAAGCAATTCCCCTAGACATGGAAAACAGGAGTATTGTCAAGTATCTTCATGGAAAGTTCACTTGTCAAATCTAAGATGTTGTAGTTTCACTGTGTTAAAACTGAAACAGGATAAAATTCTGCATGGTGCACATTAGCCAATTCACCTCCACATATTGTCACAGTTACAGTGCTTTATTTTGGCTTTTCCCAGAGGGGCCATCCAGTTATTCCCCACTGCTAGCTCTCCTGCAAGGCAGTGACAGGGCTAACATGCTTCCTTTTCCTGTTGCTCAGTCTCATCCCTGGCATTTTTTTGTCTTAGTTTAACAGATATTTATGGGTTTTTCAGTGCCTTTCTTGCCAGTATTCTCCAGTGGACTCTCAGGTAATCACATGTGTGGCCAGTGAATTATTTTGCACTCTGCTTAGCAGCCTGGGAGGTGTGTGCCACCTGGAGAAACTGCTGGGTGAACAGCCTAGGAACTAAAAATCATAGCAGTTTTCTGAGCATCTCTAGATAGGATTTTGAGTGGCAAGATTGTTGAAATGGGAAAAAAAGATATCTTCTGGGTTTTTTTTCCTTTATGGAGGTCACCTTAAAATTTTCCTGTGGGACAGGGGAGGCTGGAAATATTCTTGTATGTTCACAGCTTTGGGAGATGTGTCATCAAGAGCACCACCAGGTTAGGGTACACTGTTCTGTTGTGGCAAATAATATTTTGTGGAAGGGCACATACTATTTCTTTAAAAATCTATCCTGGGGGAGATGAGGGAGAGTTCTTTGCAGAAACATTTGCATGAAGCAGTGTGATAGAGCAGCCAGGGAATATACTGCATGCTAATAAAGTTCCTTCTTTGGTGTGAAAAGTGCATGCTTTGTGAGTGACAGTGGGTCTTTTTTACCTTTTGACATTCTAACTTGACCCATAATGAGGCATCCACCAGCATGCCTTTTCAGCCCTTTCCAAAGAGCTGCCAAAACTAAAGAGATGATTTTTTTTTTTTTTAGAATAATCTGTGACCCAGCAAGGTTGACTGTAAGGTTTGTTTGTTTTTCTCTCTCCCGCTGGTTCCTACTATTCTCTTACTCCCACATCCTATCCGACTCTTGTTTTCAAATGCATTCTTCAGCCTTCTCCTTCCCTACCTACTGCATCCTGTGTTCTGCTTTCTGACTTCCTTCTCTTTTCTTATAGCTTTTCTTTCCAGTTCCTTTTCATTCTGGTCCCTGAGGAGTAAGGAGTGAAACATTAACAGTTGCTGGAGTACCAAGTTAATATGTCTGTTGTTATGAGTGTAGAGTTCAGGTGAGGGCTCTGGAAGACATCCTCTGTGTGCAACATTGTGCACCACTTCATTGCTGGGCCAGCAGAGAGGAATGTGTATCTGTGCTTCACCCACTACCATCTACAGTCCAGCATTTAATATAAAAATACCAATAAAAGTTGATCTCTTATCCAAAAGATATGGATGTTCCAGTTACCGCAAGTCAGTTAACAGGAGTTAAAAGAACTAGAAAAGTTTCAGACATAGGGTAAGCAAAGCAAGTGGATTTGAATCATCATATGTGTCTTGATAGGGGATATGGGAGTTGTAGGCACTGTGACAGAGGTTTGGAAAACATGTAATTTCACAGCAAATTCTGTGTGCATACCTGTTTCTTTTCTAAGCTGGACTGCAGCTTTTACAATGGGCTTTTAGATTGGTAGGAGATACATCCCTGTGTTATCTGTACCTCTGTGTCAATTGTGGATCCCCATCCTCATAAATCCATGCTTATAACGTGCAGGAACTTCATGTGCTGATGTCAATGTATCCTGAATATAAATCACAGGTGTAAAATACTTACATTACTAATAATTTCTCCATTGAAATGTTGCATGGATAAGGCTGGAAAATGTAAGTCTGAGAATACATCTAATTTGTGTATTGCAAGCTTCTATGTTGTCTGAAAAAACAGCTTTACAGACCATATAGAGATGAGCATTTTCCAGATGAGGTTAGCTATAGCCAAAGGCTTGAATAGTCTGATCCTTATGGTTGACAAAATCTGTTGTTGTAAATGGAAACGTGTCTGGAAGAAGAAGCTTTTTAATGTAATAGTCACTCTGCTGGCAAATTTATCCTGCTGCTAATTTCGTATGCCTGTGATGCCCAGATGGTTATCAGTTGTGTGCTAATGTAATCTCCTGTGCTCCTGGTTTATTTATAACCAGGACTGATCCATTCATGCATGGCTGCATATGGCCATTAGTTTTCATTTTTATCTTGTTTTACACATTTTTGTTTATGCAAGACATAAGGAAGAATCGACCTTGTAAAACAAGTTGGGTATAAACAGATTGGTGAGAAGATAATACCTGTCCTTTTGGGATATCATGTGCTTTTACCAACATCATCCTAACAGAGAAATAATTGTAAAGAAATTAAAACCTCATGTATTTGTTATCTATACATGTATAAAATTTCACCGTGTTTCAGATTTTTGAGTGATTTTATATATTTTTCAGTTAACTTTCGTAATTTAAAATATTTGGTTTGGGAATGTAACTGTTGTAGGTGAGTAGGTAGGTATTTCTTGAAAGACCACCTATTAAAATCAAAAAGAAGATAAAATGAAAGTGATTTTGAAACCAGAGAAATACACACACACACACACACAGTTTAATGCATCTCTTCTATCTTGTTTCAGGTTGAAGAAACTTCTGGAGCAGGAGAAGATCTATCAAGCCCGGAAGGAGAAGGAACATACAAAGAGAATCAATAAATTAAGAGAAGAACTAGTCAAACTCAAATCATTTGCACTCATGCTGGTGGATGAAAGACAAATGCATATTGAACAACTTGGTCAACAAAGCCAGAAAATACAGGACTTAACCCAAAAACTAAAGGAAGAAGAAGAAAAGCTTAAAATTATTAGTGCAAAAACAAAGGAAGATGGACAAAAACTGATGAAGTTAGAGGCAGAACTTGAACACAAAACATCATCGTTTTCTCAAGAACATGAGGAGATGACTGCTAAACTGGCTAATCAAGAGTCACATAATAGACAGCTAAGGCTTAAGCTAGTGGGATTGACTCGCAGAATAGAGGAACTTGAAGAAACTAACAAAAATCTTCAAAAAGCTGAGGAGGAACTTCAAGAACTAAGAGATAAAATAGCAAATGGGGAATGTGGGAACTCTAGCTTAATGGCAGAAGTGGAAAACCTCCGAAAGCGTGTGCTTGAAATGGAGGGGAAAGATGAAGAGATCACAAAAACTGAATCCCAGTGCAAAGAGCTGAAAAATAAGCTGCAAGAGGAAGAGCACCATAGCAAAGAGTTGAAACTTGAAGTGGAGAAATTGCAGAAAAGAATGTCAGAATTAGAGAAGTTGGAAGAGGCTTTCAGCAAAAGTAAGTCTGAATGCACCCAGCTACACTTAAACTTGGAGAAAGAAAAGAATTTGACTAAGGATTTGATAAATGAGTTGGAAGTGGTGAAGACTCGAGTGAAGGACCTTGAGACATCAGAAAGCAAGTTGGAAAAGGCTGAAATCAGCTTAAAAGATGACCTTACAAAGCTGAAGTCGTTTACTGTGATGTTGGTTGATGAACGAAAAAATATGATGGAAAAAATAAAACAGGAGGAAAAAAAGGTTGAGGGTCTAAACAAGAATTTTAAAGTTGAACAAGGGAAAGTTATGGATGTAACAGAAAAACTAATAGAAGAAAGTAAGAAATTTTTGAAACTGAAATCTGAAATGGAGGAAAAAGTGTCTAGTTTGACAAAGGAAAGGGATGAGTTAATTGGCAAACTGAGAAGTGAAGAAGAAAAATCCTCTGAACTAAGCTGTAGAGTTGACCTGTTAAAGAAAAGAATTGATGGTATGGAGGAAGTAGAAAGAGAAATTACAAGAGGCCGAAGCCGGAAAGGACCAGAGCATGGTTGTCATGAGGACAACAAGATTAAGGAACTTACCATTGAAATTGAAAGACTGAAAAAACGTCTCAAACAACTGGAAGTGGTCGAAGGAGATTTGATGAAGACAGAAGATGAATATGACCAGCTAGAGCAGAAATTTAGGACTGAGCAGGATAAAGCTAACTTTCTTTCTCAACAGTTGGAGGAGATGAAACTCCAAATTGCCAAAACCAAAGCAATAGAAAAAGGTGAAGTGGTGAGCCAGGAGGCAGAGCTGAGGCACAGGTTTCGTCTGGAAGAAGCCAAAAGCAGAGATTTGAAAGCAGAAGTTCAAGCTCTTAAGGAAAAAATCCATGAGCTGATGAACAAAGAAGACCAGCTTTCTCAGCTCCAAGTCGATTATTCAGTTCTGCAGCAAAGGTTTATGGAAGAGGAAAACAAAAACAAGAGCATGGGGCAGGAAGTTATGAACCTAACAAGAGAGCTGGAGCTTTCTAAGCGTTACAGCCGTGCCCTGAGGCCCAGCATAAATGGACGAAGAATGGTTGATGTTCCCGTGATGTCCACTGGTGTGCAAACAGATGCTGTAAGCAATGAAGCAGCAGAAGAAGAAACTCCAGCAGTGTTTATAAGGAAATCCTTCCAGGAGGAAAATCATATCATGAGCAATCTGCGACAGGTAGGTCTGAAGAAACCCATGGAGCGTTCTTCAGTGCTCGAGAGATATCCTCCAGCAGCGAATGAGCTTGCTATGAGGAAATCTTGGATACCATGGATGAAAAAGAGGGAAACTGGGGCTCAGGCAACTCCTGAGAAAGGAGCCCGAACCCACAGTAGTCCAGCACATCCTGGGGAGGTTGTCCTTTCACCAAAGCAGGGTCAACCTCTTCATATTCGGGTGACACCAGACCATGAGAACAGCACAGCTACTTTGGAGATAACCAGTCCCACCGCAGAGGAATTTTTTTCAAGTACCACTGTCATTCCTACTCTGGGAAATCAGAAGCCACGAATAACCATCATTCCCTCTCCAAACGTTATGCCACAAAAAGGAAAAGGCAGTGAAAGTCCCATGGGCTCAGATCGTTCTATGTCTCCAGTCACTATAACAACATTCTCCAGGGAAAAGTCCCCAGAGGGAGGCAGAGCACCCTTTGCTGACAGACCTGCATCACCAATTCAGATTATGACAGTATCAACATCTGCAGCACCGGCAGAAATATCTGTCTCTCCACAGTCACAAGATATGACCATGGGAAGGGCTGTCTTCAAAGTAACACCAGAAAAGCAAACCGTCCCAACTCCAATCCGCAAGTACAATGCCAATGCCAATATTATTACGACAGAAGACAACAAAATCCACATCCACTTAGGTTCCCAGTTCAAACGTTCTCCCAGTGCTGCACCTGATGGTGCAAGTCCTGTGATAACAGTCAGACCAGTGAACATAGCAGCAGAGAAAGAAGTTGTAACCGGTACCGTCCTTCGATCGCCTCGGAACAACTTGTCCTCGCGACCTGCAGCAAGCAAGGTGACAAGTACTATCACTATAACACCTGTTACAACATCTTCCACCCGAGGAACACTATCAATGGTAAGCAGCATAGTCTCATGATGCAGTATTTCTGGTAAGGAAAAGGGCAACCACAGTTTGGGTTTGAGACACCAGCAGGGAAAATGGGTGGAGTGAGGAGAAACTTTTGACTTTTTCAAATACAAGCTTATTTGTAAAATCAGAATTTGCCCAATTCATATATTTTTGTACCAGAGTTGAATGCTGGGACACTTTTGGCATTGTCTGCCAAAGCAGTAACTTTCAGAGGAAGCCCCTTCAAATTTCCTTTAAAGTTGTTTTCATAATGGCAATCCAGTAAAATTGCAAGTGAGAGACAGAGGGACAAAGAATGATGGAGATGACAGAGCAGGAAACTGTATTTTTATTTTTGGTGAGTGCAGTTTCTGACTTCTGAAAATACCAAGTTTTTTGGCTCAGCTGGTGGGTCTTTAGACTCTGATCACACAGGCAGATGTTTCTTTGGTATAATCCCATTATAGTCATAATTCAATTAATGTGTTTTATATTACTGAACTCCAAAGGCATAAATATGCAGACATAGTATCATTGCTTGCAGCTCCAAGCCTCTTTCATCAGTGACTAGTAAAGCTCTTTCTATTCCTCTGAAATTCTCAACTTCTGCAAGTGCTGTATTACAATAGTGCTTCCTCTAACATATGTTTTGCTGTTTTCTCTCTGTGCTTCTGTGGTGATACCCCAGCTTCTTTTTTGTACTTAAATCAGCCTCTCACCTCTATCTTTAACCATAGTGGGTAGTATTTATTGTTAGTCATCCCCCTGGGTTATTATTGGGCATATTTTTTTACTTTTAGTTGGAAATACCCTGGGAAAGAAGAATTTAACAAAAATAGAAAACCAGCAGTACTGTGTTAGCCCAAAAACTTAGCTAGACAGAGTCTGCAACAGATGCTTAAGGGAAGATTAAGTGGGTAAACACACAGTAATGTTTCCCTCAGTGTCTGTTCCCAGTTTTTGGCAATAGGTGGTTATTTTTTTCTGAACCAGGGCCTGTAGCCACATCTTTGTCTTTAATAGACCGTGGCGGAGTTTTCTTCTATTTATTCTTTTAATTGCTTTTTGAACTCATTTAAACTGTTGTTTCCACAACATCAGGGGGCAGTGAATGCAGTTGTGGGCTTTGGGAAAAATGCTCCTTTGTTTGATACCTTTTATGCAATACCTTCATTGGTTACAGCCTCTTTCATGTATCTTGACAAATACTGAATAATCATCCCCTGTTCACTTGTCTGTGCTCAGGAGTCTGCAGACCCCTACAACACGCCTCTTCAGCCACCTCTTTCCCAGCTGAAATGTCAAAGTGTATTTAAGATACACTTCCACACTTTTGGAGAGAGGCTGCCATTCCCAGTTAAGCCCTCTGACTCAAGAAAACTTGCATTCATCATACAGATCCCTTTGGGATTGCACATGTGCTGTCTCTCTCCCCATATATGTAATGTACTGTAGATATTCTACTGTACACTGTTTTCCTGCATATTAGAGGCAATTGTTAATTTTTTTAAAAAGTCTTGAAATAATTAATTTACAAACTCCTTTGTCTCTCAGAAGCTTGGAAAACTTTTTTTTTAAACTTTTCTTTTTAACTAGATGTCTGTCTCTACTGTGATGATGCACTGAACCGTGGCAGACAAAACTTTTTTGTTTTGTTTCCTTCTGGCTAAAAACTGGTTGCTTTCTTCACTGCATCCTCCCCGATTTGGAATGTAAGGAAAATAGTTCAGCCATAAGATTTACTTTATCTTATGCTTCCTTTTGCTTTTTAACATCCCTAGTCAGATGAGCAGGCAACTTTGGACATGCCCAAATGTGCCTTTTCCTCCTCAACTCCCTGAAAAAAACCCAAACAGGAGTTGTGTATTCACCATCTGTTTTACAAAAACATTTCAAAACCCCTACTCAGAAAAAAAACAAGTTGTGATCATTTACTCAGTAACCCTAGAAGAAACCAACATTGATACAATTTTGAGGGGTTAAGTTAATAAAAACACACATGACAAAATGATACTTAGCTGCTTCCTTAGCTCACTGGGTTTAATTTTTCTCTTAGCTTGTCTCATACAAGATGCTTTGTACAATGTACTGATGCAGTGCCAGGCTACAAAGGGAAAAATAAGTCTGAAATTCCTAGCTCTCATCTGTTCCTATAACAGATTTGCAGTTACTGTTTTCATATTTGAAAACATTTAGCTCTTCTTTCAATTTGAATTTATAGTTATTGGTAGTACTGCAGGTTCACACACAGTAGTTTTGAAGGTCCAGCCTGAGCTGTAGCGAGTCCAAAACCAGAAACTGTGTTTTCATTATGGACCATCATGATTTATGAATCCCATGAATCCCATGGATTAAGGGATATTCTGTTTGTGTTTATTTGCACTGACATACATACACTCTAGAGTATCTAGAGATTTATATTCTCCTGATCCAAGTCCTCTTCTGAGTCTGCAACAGGTTTGATTTAGATAAAATGAGACCCTGATCCAAAGAAAGACCACAGGCATCTGAAGGAGAACTTGGGAAATTTCTGAGCACATAGTCAAAAAGAACCAAAAAAGTCAGTGACTGTATCTCCACTGGTACTTGAACTCACTAGACCAAAATGCTTTGGAGGCACTTCATGTTGTGCCTGCTGCACAAGCCCAGGGCTGGTCAGTTGAGCAGCTGACCTCATCACACCAGTGTTGTCAGTCAGTGTGGTCCAGTCATACAGGGTAGGCTGATCTGATGGAGACTGTTTGACCAGTTGGATTGAATTCCACGTTTAACAGAACCATTGTCACTTTGATGAAAAAAAATAAGGACCAAACCCTAAGCTGGTAACTGTCTTTTCTATGGTAGCCTGTGGATTTGGCTAATTCCTATAGAAGTGGAAAAAATGGGATTTGGTCCTCCTTCGCTTGACTAGAGTCAAACCAATTGCCAGGAAAACACTTGGATTACCCTATCAGACCTAGAAGATGGGTTTTTGTTACAGATGGACCACAGAGACTAGAGGATATGGAGACCAAAATGAACCTGAAACTGTAGTCTGGTTCTTAGTCTTGCCTTAGCACATTGGTCCAAATTCCTGTTCCTGGGACAGTTCATACAGTTTACAGTAAAAATCCCACATAATAAAACCAAATATTCTTTGGGAAAAAATGCCAAATAACTGTGGTGCCTATGTCCTGGTTTTCAATATAGGCTTTACATTTGATTGCAGGATTGCTGGTGAATTTGAATCTTCTTTGGCTTCCAGTATGGGTGTCAGTCCTTTAATCACTCAAGCCCTGTGCTCTCCACCTCCTACAAGCTTGGCATCAAGCACCAGCTGTTTATGCTGCCAGGGTACACAGTGACTTCAGTGCCATGAAAATCTGCAGGAAGCAGAGGGAATCCTGGCTGCAGCAGAGCCAGCATAGTGGCATGGCACCAACCATGCAGAGTGTCCTGTGACTGAGGCAGGAAGGCACAGCTGGGAAGCTGTTAGGTGCCAGAGATGACTGGGCACGAGTTTATGCAGCTCTAAGGCAACTTGCATTTGGGCAGCATTTAGTTTTGAGATCTGCACATAAAGGTAGCTCTTTGGAGGTGTCCCGTGTATGCTCTAGGCTTCTGTTAGAGCTACTGGAGATCCAGGGGGCAGCTCACTTGCCCATACAGAGCATGGATGAGGCTGGTAGGTATAACACACACCTGTACCTTTCTGCAGTGGCAGGTCATGGGATACCTCAGATGGCACAAGATGCCTCAGTGTGGGCAACTGAGTCAGTCTGTAGTCATCAGTCCCCTTGTCAGCACTGAGGCCTGTGTGCTCTCTCTGTGGAGACTGGAGGGTGATTCAGCTGAGACATGGATAGCTTCAGCATGAGCTGAATTGCCCACTGGGCTTCATTGACTGTATTGACTAGATCTCAAGTCCTACCCTTTCATGATTCAGTCACCTAAACATACTTTTTTTAGTGCTGTCAAGTAGCCTACCTAAGTTCCAGCTGCTTTATCAGAGGTTGCAGGTCTCCTTGGGTCCTCTACCAGCCCTGTACTCATAGCTTGAGTAGCCCAGGGCATCTGAAATTGCACTGGGTATCTGCTCATCACTCAACTGAACTGTTTCTGTCCAGGGCAAGCTGTGCCCTGATCTGATTGGGAACAAATGCTGGAAAAGCACCTTTGTTATTAAAATATTCCAGAAATCAATGCGTGCATGAAAGCACTCTTTTTGTGTGTCAATAAAATTCACTAAGCAGGACCTGTTATAAGCTACTAAAACATGCTAAATGCTCTGTACATTCAAATTGCTTTACTTCCCTTAATTGGACTGTCCAACCTTACTGCAGCTTTGCAGCCTAATACACCTGCCCGTGTCGGAAGTGAGCACTGATTACTAACTGCAGCTGTGTGTATTCACCTCTCTCAGTAATGTCTTTAGGAACCTCTCTCGGGCCCCTGTGCTGTTCCAGCACCACGTACTGCCCTGCCAGCTCAGAGCCAGCCTGTGTCACCCTGCATCCCACGGGGTCACATCTCAGGCGCTCCGTGCCGGCTGCGTAAGAGTTGGCTTTTGGTTGGAGCCACATTTCTGGATCAACCAGAAGACAGCAGCCTACAGATGAACAGGGCTGGAAGGAACAGCTTAGAGCTTGGTTCTTGGAAGAAATGATGAAGAAACAGACAGTCGTGTGGGTTCTCTGCCACAGACACTACAGACGTGCAGTGGAGAGTGTCCTCTGCTTGCCTGCCCCATCACACGCCAAAGGGAGCTGCTGGCTGGAGAGCCACCTTTGTGCCATTTCACTTCGCAAACACAAAATGCTTTTGCAGCTGCGTGTGAAGCAGGCATTAGCCTCCCTACGATCATCAGCAAGTTAGTATGCTGCAAGGAAGGCAACTAAGAAACTTAAAGCAAGTTCGAGTTCTTTTCAAAGTGCTTTTGAGCGATTTAGGCTTGAAATGAGTAACTTGAAAGCGCCCAAATCCTTAGTTAATAATTTACATGTGAATAAAGCTGAAGAAATGCCTGAGATTCCAGCTACTCCATTTGATTGCCTCATGTTTACACACTGTGGAACTCTTTCAGGGAGTACAAGATGTTTGTCATTTGGGTTCCCTGGGATGTTGACATATTTTCCAAGGCTGATGGAATGCATTTGCATGTTTTGCCCTACAGAATTGTATGGGCCTAACTTGTTTTGACATCTACATGTGAGTTCCATATTAGCCTTTAGACTGCTATTGTAAATGTTGCTTTTAGTTATTGAAAATGGCTTCCTTCCTGTCAGGCAGACAGCATTCAAGTTTTCCAATTGTGATTTTTTTTGAGTGTACACATGGGGTTTCGAACTGTTCTTAGAAGATTAAGGAACGGTTTTCCTTTGCATACTCAGGATGCAGACAGAAAGACCTGATGCTACTGGCTAGAAAACCTTTGAGAGAGAAAAATGCTCCTTCAATGAGCATTTTTAAGAGCATTTTAAAGTAAACGTGTGAATGCATGTGGCAGCTGATGCGATCCCCTAATCCAATCTATTTCAGAACTATAGTCTTATTTTGCTTGCTTGTATGTCATAAATTACAGAGCTTAGTCATTTAGCAGGTGAGTCTAGCTAGAATTCCAGGATCTTACAAGAACTGTTCTCTTTTGTGAGATCAAAGTCTTCATCCATTATCTGACTAAAAAACAGTCGCATATGAAATTCAACTGAGACACTGAAGTTGTCACTGTTAACATTTGTGTCTGTATTTATCACTGCTGGAGACCACCCCCCATTTTCCTTTCAGAATTGTCATGTTTATATTACATATGTTTTCTTTAGGTCATAGTTCATACAGGGTATCTTCCAGTTTTGACCTTGCAGGATATGTGTGTCGTTCTCTGTACCACAGAGACAGAAAATAGCAGTTGGCCCTTTTGAATCTTTTTGTTCCTATACATGTGCATCTACACATTGGGATTCAGTTGCCTAAGGATGTGACTGCATTTTCAAAGCTATGGGATAGCTTTGCCTGGCCTCCAGCTGTGGCTCCAGAAGGGCATAGGAGCTGTGTTGGGACTGTCAGACCCAGGCCTACCAGTTAGACTTTTTTTTTTCCTTCAGTTCTGAAGTAATCAAAATTGAAGATGTGTGCTTGGTAAGCTGTAGTTCAGGGCAGCATGCTGGCAGAGATAGTAAAATGACCATGTACACAACTGCCTTGAGGTTTCCCTGGAAATCTGGGCTGGCAGCTTCACCCTCAGCAGAATTCATCAAGTTGTGGCTAGGAAAAGAAAATTCAAATCTCTGTTCTCTCTCTCTCTCCCAGTGCAGGAATACATGGTCCCAGCCATGGCCCCAGCCATGACCCCTTTCATTCAATTTTATCTATAATGCTGAGTGATCTTGTCCCATCTCTGAAAATACGGCAGTTACCCTGGGTTCAGCATCAGCCTCTCATAGTTATACACTCTTGAGAGCCTGTGCTAGTCTCTGTACAAGATGCTAATACCCTGTCTGACAGCTAAGCCAATGTTCCAGTAGCCTCTAAGGACATCTCACACTGTGTCATGCTGTGGGATGGGAGTTTTGCACGGATTCCCATACCTATGACATCCTGATCCAAAACACCAGACCTCAGCTCTAGGAAACATGTTTGATCTTGACTGTAGCTTTGGCCTTACTATAGCAGTATGTGCCATGGCCAGATTCTAAATCTAAACATTACTTTGCAGATGGGTATGATTTGGGATATTGTTGCTTGAGAGATAAATGAAGAACCAACGAAAAGTATAAGATGAACATATATGAGAAGAGAAAAAATCCTTCATTCATGGCATTTTTCTCTGTGTCTCTCTTTTGCAGACAGGACAGGATGGGTCGTCCCCGAGACCTACACCCACCCGCATTCCTGTGTCAAAAGGTATGAAAGCAGGAAAGTCAGTAATGGCAGCCCCAGGAGCAGGAAATGTGACAAAATTCGAGCCTCGTGCCGAGACTCAGTCTATGAAAATAGAACTGAAGAAATCTTCAGCCAGCAGCTCTACCTCCTTGGGCGGGGGTCAGGGCTGATGGAGGTGGCTCAGGGGGTATGTTCTGCAGGTTTTGCTGCTACCATGGAAGTCAGCCCCCCCTTGTCTGTGTAGCTGCTCACGTTTGCCTGTACTAACGAAGTCCTGCAGCTGTCACTTACAAGAAACTAATAAGTGTGTGCACTGACTACTTAACAACATCCTTTTGCTTTCTTACTCAAGTTTAAAAGAGGAAAAAAAAAGCCATCAAAAAGACCATTGTACAGCCGAAAGATTTTCAGTCTAAGAGGAGAGAATGGAACAACTGCACTAGGTTATTAATCTAGTTCAGGAATTTTTAATGATAGACATGGTCACTTTTTAGTAGATCAAAGGAAGTTTGGTCAGTTTTACTAGATTGTCTTCCACCTTAACCGATCACTTTCCACCTTTGCTACTGCATGGGCCACTTTCCTTCCTGCCTGTGATCATATTATTGAAATGCCACATGGCCTAGGGAAGCAATGCCAGGAGAGAACGTACTTGAGGTCCTGTTTTACTGGCAGCTAGTACCTCAGGTGTGGGAGGAAGGGGAAGAGAGAAAGGATGGGCACCGTGTGACCAGCCTTCTCCTTAGGAGCCTCCCATCCACATCAGCATTCCTCAGTGGTGAGTGGCTTTAGTTACAAAATTCAGGGGCATAGGGAGGTTGCGAAATGTTTGGTGGCAGCAGTGTTAAGCAGCAACTTAATTCTTCCAGAAGGGGTTAACACTTGTAGGCAGTACTTAGATCCAGGTCCCTGAGTTACACGCACTGGGATACTGCCAATTTAGGGCTCAGATTAAGGCACGTGAGCCAAAAGGTATTTAGTCTCTCGCAAAGGCTTGAGAAACACTGATCTGGCTAAAATCAATATAGTCCATTTGTGCCTGCTCCAAAGACCACTAAAGGCTATGAAGCAAGTCATTCCATTGACCTGACTAGGTTTCCAGTTTTCCTGGTTGGGATCTTATCCAAGCATCTTTATGTCTTAGAGGGGAAGTCAGCACAGACTGCTCATGGAATTGCTATCTAAAGGTACAGCTCAGCTACAGACAGTGAAAGAGAGAGGGTTTGGTACGGAAGTTACTCACAGTTTTCAGATGTGTAAAATATTTTGTCATAAATACAGATGGTCTCACAATACCATGGCAACTCATTGTTTTTCCTTCCTTCTCTGTGATTTCCTCATTTATATGTTTGCATTTTTAAGCATGTTTTAAGGAATTGTTCCAGCATGGAAATGGTGTGGATGCCGATGATTGTTGTGATTGTTTATTTAATAACAGTAAAGTTATTAAAGGACATTTCCATTAAGCAATCAATTTCCACAGAAGAAAGTCACAACCAAAAGAAATGGAGCCAAACAGACAGAAAAATGATGATTTTAAAGCTTGCACAATTCTTCAACCACCACAGCAAGCTGTGAAGGACCCAGTGGTTAGAACAGCTTTCAGAAAGCAAGGGGGGAAGACCACCAATAAATCATAAATACAATTCACAGAAAAGAAAATGCACCAGTGGGTAAATATGAAATGGCTTTCTGTCTGAGAGAAGAGATTTCATGGAAGAATCTGTCACAGGTCAACAAAATTATGTTCAATCCAAGCAATGTTTAGTCTTCATTCTGCACTTTGCATTGCTCTCCAATTTAAGACCCTGATATGGCAATTATCCCACCATAAAGCTGGCATTTTATTATTCACAAGAAGGGCATTCTTTTCTTTGGTGTAAAGCTGCTGCCACACCAGAAAAGAAGCAGGTTTCTTTTTTTTCCCCACTTGTAGCACCTGCAATACCTGTTAATATTAAGGTTCTGGTTCCTATGGCATCCAAAAATCAGATTTGTTTTAGTAGCATTTTTCATAATGCCGCATTCCCAGTATTTCAGATGAAACTAGGAAACTGGAATTAGCAAGCAACGTGAGCTACTATGCCAGAAATACATCAGATCCTCTCAACTAATTCTTATCACTTAAAAGCCTCAATATGTCAATAAATTGTTGCTGAGATCTTACTGTTCTTATTGTAACATGGAATTTTTAACAGATGTTTGAAGAAAACACATTATTAAGAGCTTTTTCTGGATCTCCCTCTAAACACTGGCACTGAAGCAAATCTTCAAGTCAAAACAGTCATTTAAATAATACTGTGAACATGAGCCCAAGCTAATGTGGCTTGATACAGTGATGAACTACAGCTGCCTTGAGCCTTCCTTGTGTCAAAGAAACTTAGTTTGCTAGTTAACTGTTGCTATACCCAAGGCAATGTTCTATGCCAGCCTGTGGTTGAAAAAATTGTTTATGTTTGAGGTCTAAGAAACTAATTCACCTGAAGAAACAAGCCAGCCTTACAGTAGCCATATCCAGGACACACAAACTGGCACAATTAGAGCCAGAACTGCAGGCACAAGCTGGGGACTGCTCCTGTAGAGTCAGAAGGATATCATGAGACAGACTTGAGAAATTCCAGACAGGTCAGACTGAGGATCCTGTTATTTTTCCCAGGGGCAGCACAACAAAAAGGAGCTTTTCCTCCACAGCAGAAGCCTAAAGGCAGCTGGTTTAACTGTTAGCTAAAATTAGGTATTTAGTTATAACTTTTAATTCTGTTTTAATTGACCTGAGATTCTTGTTTCTTAAAGGTGAAAAAAGGGTAAGATGAAGAAAATAGAAAGCCTATAGTTCAGAAATCTTAAAAGTTGAAGCATAAATGCCTGTATTTTATTGAAATTTCCTCTGAATCTGTAGACAGTTACTTTTAGTGACTGCAGTAAGATTCTCCATTCAGTAGGTCAGCTCCAGAATGCAATTTAAACAACCTAGTCTAAAGACAGTGCCTAAGCCCCAGAGGCATCCTGAAGATGTTCCTGATGTTCTTCCACTGCCCTTGTCAGTGTTTCTTTTGTGACCTAACTAACACTACAACCTCTGAACCTCACTGAGATCCATAATTCAGGTATTCTTGCATTTCCTCTAAGGGATTTTAATTCCAGCCACAGTTTTATGGTCACTTAAAGTCAGGTTGTAACCCCACACTGGAGTGAAAAGCTGTAGTCCTGTCTTTGTCACCTCCAGCCAAGAAGGTGGTTGTCCCTTGAGCTGGCACAAGTGCTTGAACTTAACTGGGGAACTGATCTGAATTAAAAGGAACCTGGAAAAAGCATAAAGGTTAGCTTTAATGTAGCTTAGTTCCAGACTCTTCGGCTAGAAAAAGAAAGAAGGATGGCATAGGAAACAGGTGGCTGTTTTAAAGTGACTGTGGAATCATGAATGCCTCCCAGCAGATCAAATACCACACAGATGCAGGGGTAGTACTGCTTATTTAAAAAAGCTTTTAATTGAAACCTTTCTTCAAAGGTAGGAGACAGGTCCCCCTTCTCACTAATATCTGAGGAGGCTCGAACCCACACCAGCTGCAGGCAGGTTCACTAGTGGCACTGACAGACAGCCGAGGGGGAAGAAGGTGTCATTCTCACTCCCTCCCCTAAAGGCTGTGCCGTTCTGCATGGAGAGCTTCAATATTCACTAAGCAGAAACAAGAGAGTGCTTGAGTGGTCAGGATATTGAACTAGGAGGAGGGAGCCCCCCCGGATTTGTGTCCCTGTTCCAAAGGCTGCCTTTGAGCTTAGCCTTTTGTGAAAAGGAGGCTTATAAGATGAAGTGTCTGTGTTCATCCATCCCTCCATCAGTCCTTCCCTGATGAATTAACACTGAACACACCAACCAATTTCAACCAAACCTGACAAAGCAATAGAGGTCTCCAGAAAAAGAAGTTCTTCCAGTTTAATGAAAAGGGTGGCAGAGAAGAGGAGCAAGACCTTGGCAGGGACCCACTGCGCGAAAGAGTGGAGCATGAGCTCACCTTCATACAGCATCAAAGAATGAATACAAGAGAGTGTTGTCAGAAATACCACAAGGACAAGCTTTGTTCAGACCTCAGATTTAACTAGGCACCAAAGAATCAAAATCTGATACACCAATCCATAGGAAAATATTAGGGCCTTTATTTACAGGGCTTTCGTGTATTCTACATTATGGGAACACAATGCAGAAACTAAGCCTTCCCAAGTGATCATCTGGAATCACTCATCCTCGTGCTTTCTCTCTCTTACCTTTTTCTCCATATTTTTTTTCTTTTTAAATGAAGTGGAACAGCTTCAGTAGCAAAATGCACTCAACTCAGAGTCATAATGATAGTTACAATGCTTTGTCAGGAACTGAGGTGGCTGAGAAGCAATGTTTGTATTTTCAGTAGTATCCAATGTCAGCTGGAAAGATGTCCTGGTCTAGCTGACAGTGTGGCCATAGAAGCAGTCATCATAACTCAAGCCCAGCAGTGGGAACATTTGGCTTAAGACAGCAGTAATGTGTAGAGGGGCAAGAGCAGGGAAAATGCCTACCCATCCATGAGCAGCACACATGGACTGAAAAAGTGCACCCTTAGCTCTCCAGGTGATATCTCTGATTTTAAATGTAGCTCCAAATAAGTTTTCTACTGTGCTCCCTAGGTTAGATCCCATCACCGGAATTACTGCTATGTATGAGTATTGCTAATGTAGTCATTAGCAGATCAATAAGTTTGAGTAAATTTGACTGAAAATGAAGAGGCTCAGAGCTTAAACCCTAATGCCTTGGAGATTTCTCTCAGATCAGTAAACATGCAATGAATGGTAGAAGAACAGAGATTTTGATATATTTTGCCCACCTCTTT
>NW_008689673.1:97975-105828 GCF_000695815.1 Acanthisitta chloris
TTCAAAAACCAAACAACACTTTGTGACTCTTCTGAATATGCCCATAGAGTGAGCATGTTACCGTATCGAAACCTCAAACCACTTACAGCACATAGTAATTAGCATCATGTGAGTAATCTCTAAAGCCACGTTAATATGTTGATTTGTGCCAGCTGGATACCAAATCATATGTCACTGCCTGAAATATGCTACACACGCTCTAAAACATCCTCAATATTTACATGAATATTCAGTAATTCTGATAAGGTGTGGAATACCATGTCTTTAAAGACAGCAAGCTACTGTCCTGCTGGGTTTCAGGTACTTGGCATAAGCTGCAACAGTCAGGGCAATTTTCAGACCAATTATATGTTCCCATCACACATCAGTGGCCAATTTAATTGAGTTGCTTTGAAACATGTAGTTTGCTGGCAGGAGTTTCTGTGAGCTCATCTTTCGAACTTGTTTTCATTTAGGGGAATGGTTTTTCTCCCCTACGTCAGTGTGAATTATTATATGCAACATTTCTCATTATAGATGTTAACTTCAGTCTGAATCTTACTCCCTACACACTGCTCCTAACATGGCTTTTTTTTTTTTTGAAACTGCAACCAGGGTTAACTACTGTCAGGTGCAGAGCTATCAGCTCTGAGAGTCAGGTATGAATCACTCAGGTGTGAATTGTTCTTCAAACAAAAAAACTCTTTGGGATTTTAAAAATAGAAATACTGACATATGATTTCTTTCTGTTGCTTGGGCGTGCACTGTCTGTGGTACATTCACTTTTGTATTATCTGATGTTATTTGTATATATTGTAAGAAGAAATTAAACTTGATATATTAAAATGTCAGTTTATGTGCTTCATTATATGAACTGGTACTCTGATGTGTTTCCTGAAAAGGTTCTGATTCACATCAATGGGGCTTAAAGCAGAATTAGCTGCTTTACATTAACTTCATTTTCTTCTCCTGTCATTAAAATAAATTATTTTGTTTAAGTGAATTGACAGCTACTTGACATATTTACCTCTATAACCCTAGAAAAATTTATATCATATCCTTCAGACACAACTGTATTCCTACAGAGGGTGGTCCAAAAGAACTCTTGACAAAATCTGCCCTACTGTAATTTTAGCTTAATAACTGATCAGACACCTCTTCTAGTAACTACAGGATGTGTGTATATTATATATATATTTATATAGCTACATAAGCATTTCAAATACAAACAACTGATAGACAAATTAAGAGTGTGTGTTCTCTTCGTGAGAAACAAATGAAAAATTGCTACTAGTAGTGGAAATTTTTAATTTTTAAAAATTATTTCTCCTTTTCTGTATAATTGGTATATTGGGTCTGTAGGAGGAAGTCTGATTCAGAAACCTACTGTAGTTTTGCTGTTCATTCAGTGACTGAGTCTTAACAGGAGTGTCATATTTTTCTGCTACCCATTTAGTTTTTAGAATTTCTTGTCTAAACTCCTTATTCCTATAAAATTTGCATAGTGAATATTAAGCAAATAATTGTTTAATATAGAGTTCATGTGACTCCCATTGAAGTTAAGGGGAGAGTTCACCTGAGATTACACTCTGATATTATGTAAATGAAGCTTTTTACATCATGGTCCACAAGAGCTTCAAGTTACAGAATAGCAGTGGTTGTCAGGTAAAATCATACTGCAGTTTGTGGTTCTTTCAAATTCACTGCTTAGACCTGGTAGAACTCCTATCTTGCTGAAAATCATTTGTTACTGATAAATTATATGGAAATTATATTTCACTACGGGAAATGCTATTATTTCAGCCCTGCTTTTCTGATTCACCACTTATGAAAAGCATCACTGGGATCTGCCATCTAGTGGCAACGTTCTGGCACTGAGAGTACATGGAAAACATTTTGATTTTTCTTTATTTTTATAATGTAACTTAATCAAATAACTTGCAAATATTAGTTAGGAAGCAGACAAAGGCACAAGTCAATAGAAATGTAAAAGGCAATAATGATGTCATTTCTTGGGTCATGTAAATTTTGAAAAATCTTCATACTATTGAGAAAGGAAGGAATCTTAAAAAAGAAAGTGAGGATATCTGAAAATGTGTTATTGTATATTTTAGTTAGCATTGATATAGTTATATTGTTTGAAATGCATAAAATACACCTTTTCAGAGAAAAAGGTTATTGAGGGCTAAATTCTTATATAAAAAGTGTTGCCTGTAAGAGTTGTGTATATAGACAGAAGACTAGAAGACCAGGTCAGTAGCACTTCAGCAGAGCCCAGAGATTAATCAGGATCAGGGAACTCCTATATTACATGCAGGGCAAAGTTAAATCAAATCTTTCAAAGAAAATGCCAACACTTAGTTTTGCATGCTGTGGCTGAAATGTATCCCCATTAAAGTCAGGAGCAAAATTGATGAAAACTTGCTGAATAAACCCAGATAGTTTAAATAATCAAAAGTTAAGAAATGACCCCATACCTCTTCCTCATCCCCATTTCAGAATTGCCAGCAGCTTCATGATGGATTTGCTTAGGCAGGATACAAGACACTCAACTCCAAGTCCTCCTCTGATTTGGGTGTGGGACTGGAATATTGGTGCCCCTGTGGTTTAATCCATTCAACTGCATTGCTCTTTTTCCCTATGGACAACCAAATTACAGACTTGACATTCAAGTGGAAGCCAAGGCCCTCTGAGCCCTAGACAGGTACTAATTTAGTTTCCATTTGCAGCATTAACCAGGACAGTTTTATCAAGCAGTGATGTGAGAGAAAGTCTGTGAGACATTTCTAGAAAATCGCCTTGTGCTGCCATTGTAATTGTTCTTGTTCTACTGAAGCAGGGAGGTTGGACCAGATGACCCACTGTGGTTCCTTCCAACCTGGCTGATTCTGTGATTCTTTAAAGTAACTCGCAATGCATTTGCAGTTCCATAAACCCAAATGTTTTGCTATCTTTTCTTTTAGAGAGTGTCATCATTCACCAGTTACGCATGAACTCTAGATGAGTTACCGCCCGTTACGTGCTCTGTGTGCACTACCCTCTGCGCCCGTTGGATGGAAGTCTGTAGAACCTCTCTACCATCAACACCAGGGTCACTTGTGCTACTGATTATTCATGGAAGTATTAGTGCTTCCATTAGATTTTATATATATTTTTTTTCTTGTAGAGCTTTAAGAATGAAGGGCCCTGCTGGTATTGTGGAAGTACCTAGTCAGAGAGAGGCCTTTCTTCTAGTCAGAAGCAATATTTCTGCCAGCTGAATTTCACTTTTATTTGCAAAGCCTAAGGCACGTGCTTGATTTTGTTTGATATTTGCCATATAATTTATTTTTATAATACACTTTGTAAAGTAACTGTCCCAAAGTTGGAATTCCTGTTGCTCATGGCGCATTTATTTGTAGAATACACTGTCAAATTTGCGATTTGATATTTTTGTAAGAGAGAGTTTGTAAAGAAAGGAAAATATAACTACAGCAATGCTTTGTGTTTAAATAGAAAAGTATTCAGCACATTTTTTTTTGCCACCATGAGATTCTGTGAGACTAAATACTCTGAAGACTGCTGTATGGAATTTGTACTATTGCAGAATATTTGTTGCACTGTGTGATGGTTTGGCATAAAATTAAGTATTAAAGTCCAATGCCTTGAAATACAACCAGATTTACTCATTTTAAACAATGTAAGCCAGTTTTTAAAGCTGTGATTTTTTTTCTATATAATGTATGTTTTTATTTCTGCCTGTACCAAAAAAAGTTGATTTTCATTACACTGTAACTAATAAATTTTCACAACTATGCAAATGTAATCGAGTGTTTGCATCGTTAACTCTAACTTCTTAAGGTGGACAGTGCTCATCTATGTATGTGTTTACAGGGACAGAATGTATGGATTTGGAAGTTCATTTTTCTGACTGCTGTCTCATATGGTGTCACAATGATGTACAGAGTAAACTGATTCATAGAATCATAGAACAGTTTGGGTTGGAAGAGAACTTAAAGAGCATCTAGTTCCAACCCCCTGCCATGGGCAGGGACACCTTTCACTAGACCAGTTTGCCCAGGACACATCCAACCTGGCCTGGAACACTACCAGGGGTGGTGCATCCACAATTTCTCTGGGTAACTTGTGCCAGTGCCTCACCACCCTCACAGTAAAGAATTTCTTCCTAATATTTAACCTAAACCTAATCTCTTTCAGTTTGAAGCCATTCTCCTCATCCTGTCACTGCATGCTCTTGCAAAATGTCTCTCTCCATCTTTCTTGTAGGCTCAGAATTTAAGACATGGAAAGGAATCAATCAGCAAGCCCTCAATGACTTAATTATTTCTAACATTGTGCTTTCATGGCACTGGCAGAGGTGTTTGACCAGTACTATCAGAAGCTTTAGTTGTTGACTAGCAGGACTGTACAAATGAAGTACGACACACTGCCCCATGCTGAATGATCCCTTTTACACTGGTGGTTGTAGCTACTCAAGTAGCATTCAGAGATTCTGTGGCAGCTATACCTAAGCTGATTTTTTGAATTAATTATATATACAGCTACATACAACGCAGGCAGGGTCTTGTTTTTCTTAAACATTGCATAATGAACGATTTTTAATCCAAGTCATTGGCACATATTTAAAATACTGCAGAATTTTTAATTGAAGAAGCTACTGGGAGAAACTACATTTTTGGAAGGGAAAATGGTGTTGCTTGCAGGAGATGTGCTGTGAGATGCCAGAAAGAATGCATTAACCCACTGTCTCACTGGGATGACTAGGTCAGTCCAACTTTGAAGCTGTAATATTGCACTGCTATGCAGTCAATTTGGTCTTCATGGGAGCCATGGGAGCTGCTTTTCCTTCTACATATGAGTTCTGCAGCAAATGCTCACATTGTAGAGAAGCAGGATATTCTGGGACCTGTATGAACTTTCTTGGAGTTGATCTCCATTGTAAAGAGTTTGCTAACACAGTTATACTGAGGAATCAGAATAAATACTGTTTATTCTGGCAAAAGAGTCCTTTTGTTGGCATAACTTATACTTAGCTGGTACACCATGTTTTTTAAGGAGTGGGTTTTGGGTTTTTTTGTACAGCTATGTATGCCAATAACATAGCTGTGTCTGTAGATCATATTTTAGAATGAGCTGACAAGAATTCCAGCTTTCAGAGAGCAATACAGCTGAGGTGAATAAAGTTTAGTGTGTGCCACATTTCAGTTTACTGTGCAGTAGAATGAACATTATAGTGACCCAGATCTTCTGTTTCCAAAGCATCACTTGGGAATCAACACCTATCTACACTGAGCTCATCTGGAATGAAATTCCTGGATATTTGAAAGTGACAGTGACATGCCTGAAATAAACTTCAGCTCTTAAATATGAGTAAGACATAAGTAAAATCTTATTCTGAAATTGAGTCTAGATTTAAAAAGTCCCAGTCAAAGTAGAAAACATTTTTCCCTGTCTAGATTTTAATATAAAGCCAATTCAGTATGGGTGTAAATTGACCCCTTTTGGTATATGATTTCTAAACAAATATATTAACATTTATGGGTCTGCAAATACATACAGTTTTTAAGCTTCACAAAATAAAGGTTTGTTTAAAGCATAAGTACAGTCATGGTGTATTTGAAATAATTTAGATTTTAAAACATTTTCTAAGAACTGCAGCACTTTGGAGTAGGAAACTGGTGATTTCATCTTCAGTGCATTTATGTTCCTGCTCAGTTTTTGACATTACCTAATTTGGATATGAATCTAAGACAAATAAGTAAAGACAGTGCTCTAGCCACATAATTAACCTGTATTTTGGGGACACTCAGGAAGAAATTTATTAATATAGACTAAAGATGTGATTAATTTCTACAAGCACTGTCGTTCCAAAGGAGGTAATCAGAAAGTGTTTTCAGACTAAGACAATGTAGAGGTTACCTTGGACTATAGATACCAGTAGCTTTTAAGCAACAGAAAATCAGTAAAATATCTACTTTTCACTTAAAGATCTCTTACTGTCTAAAGAGGATTGAAAGACCTGTGTGTATAATTATGGGTGGTAAAATGCAATGTTTCAACCTGTAAAAAAATCTGTTTGATTTCTAGGAAAAAACTACAGCCTGTGAGGTTTTGTTGTGAAACATAATTTGACAAATTCAACATGCCCTTTCTGGCCAGTCCTCTCACACCTGGCAGCATCAGGTCCCAGGTTCCCAATATTGCCCCTCGGTTGTCATGTTGCCAGAGAAATTTCTTGCCATCTCTCAGCACAGATTTACAGTTTTGTTCCCTTGAGATCTCAGGTTCTCCATGAGGCTGTGGGAATAAAAGTTACTCTACAGCTGAAGGTGGTAATTGAAAACACAAGATAAGAACGCAAAGGATGATATTATGGACAAGGGGCTTAGCTAGGGGGAACGGCAGCAAAAGGTGGGGCTCACAGAGTAAGGGAAGAGATTAATTAGGAATGAGATACAGTTTTAGCACAGATGCCACAAGGAATAAGTTTAACTTCTGTACGTGATGTAATTATTTAGGCACTGAATTAATTCTTAAATTTTAGCTGTTTATATGTCTAAATTTCCCATGCTGTCTACAAGAGCTTTAGAGCGTGCACGGAGAGACATATTTGCACAAGTCATTTGCTCCCCCCAGTGGGCTTGGCTGATACTCCAGGTGCTCCAGAGAACTGAAAGGCATTTCTTTTAGGGAAAGTGTTCCACAGGCAGCTAAAAAGTCTTAAGACTGGATTACATGCCTATAAAGTTATTTAATTAAATAGTTCTAATTAATTTTTTTCCTAAAGTCAAGTAAATACATAAATACTTGCTGAAAGTGGATTTGGGCTACACTCTGGAAAGACTACACAGGAAGGACTAGAGAGTGATCATAGAATCATAGAATCAACCAGGTGGGAAGAGACCTCAAAGATCATCGAGTCCAACCCTACCGTGGTTATAGACCATGGCACTAAGTGCCACATCCAGTCTCATCATGAAAACCTCCAGGGATGGTGAATCCACCACCTCCCTGGGCAGCACATTCCAATGCCTGATCACTCTCTCTGTAAAAAATCTCTTCCTAATATCCAACCTAACCCTCCCCTGGCAGAGCTTGAGTCTGTGCCCTCTTGTCCTGCTGCTGGTTGCCTGGGAGAAGAGACTAACCCCCACCTGACTCCAACCTCCTTTCAGGGAGTTGTAGAGGGTCATAAGGTCTCCCCTGAACCTCCTTTTCTCCAGGCTAAACAATCCCAACTCCCTTAGCCTTTCCTTAGCACTTGATCATCTAGTCGAAGCCTCCCTGCCATGGTGCAGTGACACCTCTCCACTAGATCAGGTTGCTCAAGGCTTCATCCAACCTTGCTTTGAACACCACCAGGGTTGGGGCAGGCACAACCTTCCTGGGCAACCTGTTTCAGTGTTTCACCACCCCTCACAGTAAGAAAGTGTTTCCTAATATCTAACCTAAATTTCTCCTCCTTCAATTTGAGTCTGTTACCCCTTGTCCTGTCACTGCAGTTCCTAACAAAGTGTCCCTCTCCAGCTTTCCTGGAGCCCCTTCAGACACTGGAAGGTTGCTATGAGGTCTCCACACAACCTTCTCTTCTCCAGGCTAAACAGCCCCAACTCCCTCAGCCTGTCCTCATAGGGGAGACACACCAGTCCTCTTATCAGCTTTGTGGCCTCCCCTGGACTCTCACAAAAGATACTTCAGCGCAGAAGCGCCAATAAAGTGATTAACACGGACTGCCTACGCTGCATTAGCTTGAGCAGTGCCGCTAACGCAGGAGCTCTGGGAAACAAACACATCCACAGGGTGACTGTTTAGTGCAGTGGAAAAGCAACCACCCTGACACCCGCCTTCCCTGCAGGGATTCCCTCAGACACTCC
>NW_008689674.1:0-28853 GCF_000695815.1 Acanthisitta chloris
ATATATATATATATATACACAAGCATATACTGGAAGATTAACTGGAATATGGTAGTTGCGTCTGAAACACAAACACCATAAATGAGGAAAATGTAGAGATAAACTGAAAATGAGGACAGATTTACTTAGATAAGTCCAGTATAATGGATCTACCATAAATTGCTCTTTGAATAAACACTTTGTAATTTAACATACCATGTTAACAAATCACATTACACTTACTGGTCCTTATTAGCACCCTGACCTAGGTCAATGCTGTCTATTTGGCCATCCATGGACGCTGGCAACAGAAAGAGGATGGGATTGAGCAGGATTGCCTAAGAAACTCTGGAATTGCCTTGTCCTGAGACTGGAAAACAAGTCACTTAGATTATGAGCTTCTTAACACTACACATTATACAATAATGCACATTACAGACAACCTTCACACAGGAAATTGAGTGCAGTTCGAATCAGAACCCTTCACCACCAGAAAACTCTTATTACACCGAGAAACTTGGCTTAGATTTTTTTATAGTATTTCTCACAGTCTCCCACCACATGACAAGCAATGCAAATGTGGAACTCGGATGACTACACTGTTGTCCCCACCTACTGCACTTCAGTTTTCAGAAGTAAAATTTCCATCCTCAGCTCCAAGTGTCTGACACAACTGAATTCAGCCTCATCAAATGGGACCAAAAGAAAACGTATGACTGACCCATATAAGAAGAAAAGAGGATTAATACGAAAAATGTCGTCCTTTGTATTTTTCTCAGTCTCTTAATGAATGGACCAAGGACAATGGGAATAATGATTACAGGGAACACTGAATGGCAAAACCATAATCAGAGACAAACTCTGCAGTGTATTAGATACTCTATTAGCTCCAACAGTCATGAATTCATAAAAAATAAGTGTCAAATATATCTACCTATGTATTTAAATCCTATTGTTCGCAGAAAAGAACTGCTGCTTACATTTTATCATTGATAGTTCACTCAATTTTAATTTTTCCAGAGGAGAAGCTGCCAGAGAAGTAGAGGCTGTCCACTGCTTTAAATATTACTCTTCCAAGGGAGTGAAAGAATTTTGAAGAAGAATTTTGAGAAAACATGAACACTTCCTTCTCATCTTCCTTCAAATTAGTCCAACTGTAAACCCGGATCAAAGAGAAGCACTTTGCTGAAGTAAGAATCAGCTCAGAAAAAGGACCTTATTCTTTCTACTATCCAGCTTTTTACTCTTGAAAGGAGAAATAGAAGATGAAAATGCAATTCCATTCGCAAAATGCAGGTAAGAGGAAAAGATTTATTGACAGCCTTTAGACTACACTGGGAGCTTTTATCTGTTTCCGAAGATGCACAGTGTTGACCCAAGCCTCTCCTAGATCTCCCAGGATGGACACTGCACCTCAGCACCAGGGCTGGAAGAGGAGCCTGCTGGGGTAAAGACCAGTGCAATCCAGGAGAACTCTGCACTCTATCCAAATTCCAAATTATGATAAATAAGCCCATCTGTAATACAAACTACTGCCAACTTCCTCCACAGAATGGATATGTGGAAAATATCACAGCAAGCAAGATAATTGTGATTTCTATGTCTTTACACTGAGAATTTATGCAGATACTATTGTGATAAGACCTTACAAGCAAATGTGAAGCCAGTGTCACTTGTGATCTCTGATATACTTAGATCTATCAGGATAAAGAAAATTATCCTGAGTATCTTGAGTCAAAAAAATCACTCCTTCATTGAATTCAGATAGTATCACAAGAAGAGCTTGCATGAACAAATAGTTGCCTCTCTGAAGGATCAGAAAGTTATGTCCTGAGAGTTTGTGTCCTGGACCATAGGCAACTTAAATTACAAGTGAGCTGGTAAAAGCATCTATTTAACATTTAATGAGTTAAAAAAAGCAACAAAGGAGCATCACAATAATGAAATGAAATTCTCAGAGTTACCCAGTGTTATCATGAATCTAAAGCTTTCTTCTGATTTTGTGCATTTCTAATTGTTCTAACATAGGACACCAGACTTTTGCTACAATGATGAGAAGGTCACCAGGAAAATAACAGATAGACAGAATAACTCTGCAACCCACTAATGGAGTAGTACTCTACTGCTGTTAATATATATTTATATTGCAGGACAGCCAAAAGGCCTCAATTAGGTTCTGTGCCCCATTGTGCTGGGCACTGCAGAAACACAAAAAGGAACAAAGTCCAAGCCCCAAAGGGCTTGTAGTGTAAAAAGATAAGTGATATAGTGAAGAGAAAAGCAATGGGATACATTCAAAGTAGACTGACTTTTTAAATACCTATATAAATTTGTCATCCTTTCAAGCTGCCAAGAGAGAAGAATAATCCTGACCTGCTTCCTTAAATCTACTGTACTCTGTTTGAATATTACTTCCAATGTTAACAGATGCTTGGTTAAGATTTTCCTTTTTAAAAAAGAATAATTTCAAACCAGTTACATTTCCCTTGCTTTTACAATAGCATACAGTTAAAAAAAATGGAACAAAATTAAATGAAAGCCAAAATAAAACTACCAGTGAGGATGGGAAACAGTGAGAATTCAGTTATTCTAAGTGAGAATTTAGTTATTCTTGCCCTTGACAATTGTTGGACATATTTTCATACAGACACAGATAATGTCCTCTAATTCCACTTCAAGAGTCTATTCCTGTCAGTTAAACATTATCTAAAAGTCCCTATGGAGGTGTTCATTTAAAGCTGATGCTGGCACAGTTTTTTGCTCTTTTCTAGCCATCTGGTCACATACTGAATTGTCAGCTATTTTATCTAACCTGAGATAAAGACTAAAGGAGTAAACAAAAACATCAACAAAACATATCTCAGGGTCCAAAGTAACAACAACAATCAAGCCTAAAGTTATGATTTCTTCTCACTCACAAAATTCAGACAAAAGAGACAATCAAAAAAACACAAACTCAAAAGGCTGCAACCTGAGGCTATTTAGAAACCCTCTCCCTCCCCAGCCCATACGCAGAGCTGTAAACACATTGAGAATTTGTATTGCCCCCCTCACCCCCCACCCCACTCTCCTAACAATTAATAGAAAATACACAGATCCATTCCTTTAATTTAAAACTTAGAATCCCAGCGGCTGGCATTCAGAATTATTCTGCATACCACTTCATAAAACCTTTTGAGATCAAATTTTAAATGGGGATACCTCAGTCCTACGCTTTCTCTGCATACTGACTTAAACAACAGAATGTGAAAGCTGACAGTCTCATTAAAGCACCCATATAAGAGAACTCGCTACAGTTTCTATACAAATAGTCCCACTACTTTAAAATGAAACCAAATCATCTTAGCAAACCTCTTTTTTCCTCATGGTCTTCTCTCTTCTCTGTGCAACGTTGTTCCATCTTACACACACACTTAGATGTGCCATAAGTGCTTCGTTTAAAGTGCATAAAAGCTATCCACAGCTCTCCTAAGAATGAAACAGTTTTAATATTTTCTGATCCATGTTCCTGCCACAAACATTCACCGGCAGTATGATAGCTCCAAGAGGAGACATCTGATTCTTGACATTTAAAGATACAATACTGGGGAAAAATAGTGACGCTGTATTAACTGCAAACAGCTTGTGAGGGAGTAGGTGATGTACTCCTAAAATGTATAATCAGAACAAGCAATAATTTCAACCTTTTGATTTTTTATTTTTGACTCAAAGCCATGAAAAAGAGGAATAGCCCGATAAACAAATCTGGACACATTACAATAACTGTTTTATGAGAATTTATATTCTATGGCAAAAATAAAAGTAGGTTGTTTTTCTGATGGAGAAAATATTAAGGTACCCCAAAGATTCTCAAAAGGTCTCAAAAGCTTTCATAAAATAACAAGCAGTAAATGAAGGCAAATCTTGAAATTACAGAAACCAAAGAATTTGTATCCTGGTAACATTCAGTTAATTGAAATTGTAATGCTAAATGCAAGCACTACAGCATCAAATTCCCTATACCCCTACTGTGTCAGCCTTATAAACTCAAAAAGTACACAGAAAGGTCTTATTTTTCCCACATGAAAAAGAAATCCTGTTCTAGCATGAACTATTTATGTCAAACACTGAATGCTGGAAAAAAAAAACCAAAACCAAAACTGATTTATTTTCAACTTCAGCAGCATTACCCCTTGTTTGGTGTTCAGTGACCTCGGGAAAAGTTGAGACATCAGAACAAACCTCCATCCCCCACAAACACCTGAGACAAGGCAGAGCACAGTTAACAGCAATCAGTTCTCCACACTATACCTGGAGGTACTGACATGACCGTTCCTGTTGACACGTTTCTGCCTTCACCACTGTCTGGTCCATGTTAACTGATGCTTTCTGGTAAACTTCACGGGCTCTGCTCACGGTTAATGTAGAGGACCAAGAGCTTTTCTTCATTAACTGGGAGTCCAAATTCACAGGCAGGTTTGCACAGGTAGAGCATTTGACATCATTATTGCTTCTGGATGACTTCACAGTATGTTCACTAATAGTGTTATAGGCTTCCATAAAGTATTGGGAAGAAGAACGATCAGGGCATCTTCCCATGGTCATGACCCCACTGGGACCATGATAAATGCAAACATCATTGTCCAAGTTGTCATCTGAACTCCACCATCCAGACGCATTGGATCTGGGCTTACCTTCTGTTCGCCTTTCTTTACTCTTGCTGCGCTTCCCATACCTCATCGTCTGTGACTCCTCTGGGCTTGCTTTTCCCCCATTGACACTCCCCTTGGATGGCCCCTCCAGTGAATGGGACTTGGTAAAGAGCTTTTGGACAGAATGAACCAGATGCCGGATCCTCCCTGGGCTGTCACTGCGGTGCTCCATGGCAGTCCGCTTGTACTGCAGAGTGTGGTAGCCATCTCGATTCAGAGGCAGGGAAAAAAAAACAGGAATGCTTCTTGTTGGCAGTTCCATGGGGAACCAGAGCACACTCGTCCTTGAGTTCATGGTGGGAACTGTAATGCCTCCGGGGAAATGTGCTGCTGGCAATCTGATCATTGTAGGGCACCATGCACTCTGCCTGAAAAGAGTTCCTTTGAGTGTAGTAAGGGTGATCTGCAGGATGGGGGTCCACTGGGTTTAACAAATATGGCTTCCTGTCCTGGTGGTTCCATGGGGAACCAGAGCACACTCGTCCTTGAGTTCATGGTGGGAACTGTAATGCCTCCGGGGAAATGTGCTGCTGGCAATCTGATCATTGTAGGGCACCATGCACTCTGCCTGAAAAGAGTTCCTTTGAGTGTAGTAAGGGTGATCTGCAGGATGGGGGTCCACTGGGTTTAACAAATATGGCTTCCTGTCCTGGTGGTGTGGCAGACTGTCACATGGAGAGTCACAGGTAACCCCATGATGATGACTACGGCTGCTAGATAATCCCTTCATCGTTGACGTAAAGCAAGTCCCAAAGTCATCTAATACGTATGGCTGTGCAACGGGCAGATCTCAGAGAAAGGCCTAAAAAATACAACAGAAGCCATAAGATATTCAAACTAAGAGATTTAGCAGCATATGCACATTTAGCATACTTTGTTTCTTATTGAAAAAATAATTGACATAAACATTCTCTGATTCTTTTTATTGCTTAATCTCTCCCATGTCCAACACAGTGATAGGGATATCTTAATAGCACACAAGAAAAATTACCATGTTCCATCAGCTGGAAAAAAAAGCCACAAAATTTTTCCAATATGAAATGTAAGATGAGTATTGCCACCTGTACTCTAAAACTTCAGTCCTGAAAACATTCATGGACAGGGACCTCCCAGGATGCCTTAAATACTCATTTGCATGATTCCAGGGCCAAAGGGCTGCATTAAAAAAGATCTTTAATGGAGTACTTTCTGGTCTTTGGGCCAAATACAAAACATGGTGCAATTAACAGGAAACTTTTCTCTGACTTCAATGCATATTTGTTCGTGATTCAAGTGTGGTTTTACTCAATCTCCATGTTGTCTGCCTAGACTGTAAGCATCTCAAAACAATATCAAAACATTATTTCTTTAAGTTCTTTTCAAATTAAGAATAAAATAGCAATACATTATACTAACTGTCAAAATGAAGCCAAACCAACTATTTAATAACCTATATATTCTGGTGTTTTGTATTTACTGTTTGCTGGCTTCTATTCACTATTAAAAAAAATGAAATCATCATATTCTGCTCACGCATGGCTTGGTTTAACTCTCCATAAATTTTCAGTGTACTAAGCAGTGTTTAAAAATCCCTATCTACTCCTTCTACCATTAGAGGAACAAGTAGGTATAGCCACAACTTGCACACTGCAGTAACAGTGTAAGAAATTTCAGCACAATTCTTGGTTGCAGTTATTTCTTCCTGAGGTGACTCACGGTGCGACAGAATATTGATTACAACAAGTTGAAAATGGAAATCCTCATCCCAAGTGATATAATAACCACTCTATTTGAGGCCAGGTACCCTCATTTCAGCCCTCAACACCAACAAAAGTCTGGATGCAACTGCTATTGCGACCTCTGAACTACTAATGTGCAAATTATGGGTTTTCATATGTGGCAACACAGTCTCATGGTGCTGTCTCAGCTCCTGATAGGCAGAAGAATCCTTAGAGAATGCCCTCTTATACTGCACTGTGAAATGGCAGTCACTCAGCTACTTTACTCCTTCCTGGTGTGGCTAATCATGCAATACTGTTGGAAATGTCACCCTTGAGATCTTTCTTGGAGTATGGATAAACATGCATAGCAAACAGGTTTTCACTATGTTCCTCCAGTGTTCTCTCAGCTAAAGTTCATGTTTTAACAGGTTGTAGACATTGTACCTACTGGCAAATTGGCAACAATGAAGTATTCTCAAATAGCATTAAGTTAATGTCAGTCTGGAAAAATTTCATCAGAACATATTTTTCTTCTGGATCTGCAGTGAGACAAAGAGGATGATTTTTTTCCCAATATGCTTCAAAGCTAATCTGGATGTCCTGTATTTCATTCTCCCTCACTGGATCCCTGCAATGCAGAAAATGTTCCTTCTCGGGAGACCTTGAATTCCAAAAAAAAAGTTTTCAAAATACCACAAAAGGCACTTGAAATATTCCAAATGGATAAGCTGACTGGTTTACCTGAAGAGGAGAATGGCTAAAGGCACCTTTAAAAGCACAAAAATAATATATTCAGGGAACTGGACTTGTCAATTATACTGTAGTGACACTCCTTAGGACTTCTAAAGAGCATTTTACATCTTTACCAACTTTTTAAAAAAATATGATCTATTAGACAATGTAATAGAGAAACATCCAAAAGGACGTAGTAGTAGATTCATTACTTAGGTAATTGAAAATGTGACTTGACCAAAAATACCCCATCAAGAAGAATACCTCTAAAGAGTATAAAGACCAAATAAAAATACTCCAGTCTCTGGTATCTATGCATCTCTTTCATACATCAAGGTTCGTGCAAACAAAGCTTTAGCCAGTTAATCTTTATTTAAATCCACTTACAACCATGCAACAGCCCCTAAGATGATTGATAAATTCTCGAGTCTAGCAATAGACTAGTATACTATGTAAGATAAAAAATAAAAACTTGCTTCAAAGACATGAGAAAGACAAGAAAAAGGTGCAACAAACTGGGACATGCCTCGAACCAGTGATTTATTTTGAAACTTTCATTTTTGTGCACTGTGGAAAAAGAGTATATGTAGACAAAGAATCAAAAGGATCTATAATTTATAGCATAGTGAAGTAATGACAGGCACAGGGGATGTCATGGAATTATTAAGAGTACATAGTCTTAGTATATTGATAGAGCAAAATGGCTGGGATGAAGAAACATTTGATCTGATTTACAGGCTGGGACAGAATATTGTGGAACATCTTGAAGCTAAAGATGAGCTTAAAAGATATAACTATGGTTTGACCAATGAGAACAGTTGCCAGCTGTGTTTTGGATGGACTGGCAATATGGATGCTAAGGAGGATGTGCAAGAAGTGGTAAAAAGTGAAAAAGCTTATGAAAAGTGACATTTGTCTGTATAGAGAGAAAGCGACAGGCTTTCAAAAAATTGTGGAGGAAGATTGGCTAAGCATTGCTATATGAGCTTGATGGCAAGTAGGATGGAAATGTTTAGGAGAAAAGACACATACAGTTCTACACCTATTTTGAGTCTGAGCTGTCAATGAATCTTCTATGAGGAAGTACTGGAGAAAAATGCAGAAGAGAGGATGATCTGCCCAAAAGGAATCAGATGAACTGATATAGAGAATAACAGAGAAAATATGCTTGCAAAAGCAAAAGATCATACAGTTATGAAAAAGTGGATTTAAAAGAGGAGGAAATAAAGAAGAAACAGAAAAAGAAACAAAGACCAGAGAGCCACAGAAAACCCAAACCAGAACCAAAAGGGAGCAACCAACCTGTGTAACAAAAAGGAGTGATGGTAAAGGCTCCAAAACCTGGAAGAAACTGAAATTCAGGGTAAAATCTATTTCCGGTTCCTAGACTGGTGTATGCATTATGAGACAGAGCTTTTTCTGCTTCAACAGCACTTGAAAATACCTATTTTATTATGCCAATTATGATGCAAAACATGAGCATCAACTGGAGTATAGCTTCGTTTTACCTTAGCTGTATTACTGCTGCCATGGTATTGAAAGTGTAATGAATTTGGGAAAAAAACCAATAATGTACCATAGTGCACCTTCCAGGAAGGAAAGAACAAGTATAATATGCTCAATATTGAGAAAAGGAGTGTTGGTTTTCTTAAATATTTAGTGGACAATTCTGCTGCATAAAATCTCCCCAACTCAAAGCCTAAATCACTCTCACACTTCAATCCTGTTTTAATCTGTTAATATATGTCTAGAAAAAACCTCAGCCTATAGTCTCTGGTTTCATCAGTATTTTTTAAAGAATATGCAACATTTTCCATAATTGTGTTGGCTGAATGTATACATGAATATTAAGTGCAATTAACAGCTGGAGACAGGGTACCTGATCATTCCATGAATACCTGAGAGGAAGTCAATTAAGATTTTTATTGTATTGGGTTTTTTTGGCCAAAATAGGAACACTTAATTACTTATTAAACAAGGCAAGACATTTGATGAACATACTGCATATTAATAAACAGTGGAAATAGCAATTCTATAGATAGCGACCAAAACTACTTGATGGCATAGGAATAAATGAGATGTTAAATAGATACAGCATTGTAAGGCTGAAGAATGCTTATTACTTTCAACATTCATGTTACATTTGCTTTTGTTTTCTTGAGGATGCCCTGGGTAAGAAGGATACGAATATATTCATCCTTGTTGCTAACATGATGTCCCTAATGCACAACAATTTGTTGGAATAACCCAGTGGCTAGAAAAATGCCTATTTAAATACTATGCTATTCAAGTGAAAATGAATGCAAAATAACAAAACCTGAATGCAGAAATTACCGAGTCTTTTACAAACTTCATTTCACTGTATTGTCTATTTATGTGTTCCAAATTTATTCATAAAACACATCTTCGAGAAACATATTCTTTCCCTTAGACAGATGTGCAAGCTTCTGTCTTATAAAAGATTTACTGATACACCACAGAGCCCCTCCAACTTTATCGCAAAAGACTGTAGAATTTTTTCTTATGTTTTTACAGAAAGCTGTGAAAAACAATCAGGGAACAAATCTTTTCACTTAATGCATATATAGGTATATAGAGGGTATGTGGATAATACGGGTGAATATAGCAGGTAGTACAAAATGGAAAATTAATAATCAAAATGACTTCTATAATAAAAAGGGTTTATGGCCATTAGCAACTTACAAACCTCCATAATTGAAAAGTATTTTATAGGCTAAGTATGAAAAGTCATCATTCACAATTTTATCTCCTTTTCCTCTTTCTGATCTGATTATGTTGTAGCAGTTCAAGACATAGTGCAAGGCAATCTGCCATATGCACAATATAATGCACAATGTAAAGTTTAAGGCCAATACGCTAAGATAACTTAAATAAGAAGGATGTGGACCTGCTGGAGCGAGACCAGAGGAGGCCACAAGATGTTCAGAGGGCTGGAGCGCCTGTCCTATGAGGAAAAGCTGAGAGAGCTGGGGTTCAGACTGGAGATGAGAAGGCTTCAGGGAGACCTAGCAGTCTTCCAGTACCTAAAATGGGCCTACAACAGAGTTGGAGAGGGACGTTTGACAAGGGCATGTTGTGATAGGACAAGGGAGAATGGCTTTATACTGAAAAAGAGCAAGTTTAGATTAGATATTAGGAAGAAATTCTTCACTATGCCTGTGGTGAGACACACTAACAGGTTGCCCAGAGAAGCTGTGGATGACCCATCCAAGCTGGAAGTGTTCAAGCAGGGGTCCCTGTCCATGGCAGGGGATTTGCAACTAGGTGATTTTTAAGGGTCCTTCCAATGCAAACCTTTCTATGATTCTACGATGTATGTCAAGATGCGCAGCATAACTATACAAACACGAAAGTATGATATGTGTGAGGGACAGGCAAACATGCTCTTGCAGTTTGTATTAGCAATATACAGAAAGAAGGCACTACATTACATATAGTTACAGAATCACAGAATTATAGAATGGGAAAGGTTAGAAGGGACCACAGTGGGTCATCTGGTACAACCTCCCTGCTCCAGCAGGGTCTTCTAGAGCACATTACTCAGAAATGTGTCCAGATGACTTTTGAGTATCTCCAGTGAGGGAGACTCCACAACCTCTCTGGGCAATCTGTTCCAGTGCTCAGTCACCCACACAATAAAGTTCTTCCTCATATACAAGTGGAATTTTCTGTGCATCAGTTTTTGCCTATTTCCCCTTGTCCTATTGCTTGGCACCACGAGAGAAGCCTGATTCCATCCTTTTGACACTCTCCCTTCAGATACTTTATATAAATTGATGAGGTCCTCAGTCCCCTCTTCTTGAGACTGAACAGGCCCACCTTCCCCAGCCTATCTACATAAGAGAGATGGTCCAGTCCCTTAATCATCTTTTTTGCCTTCCACTGGACCCACTTCAGGGGCTTCATGTCTTTCTTGTACTGAGAAGTGCAGAACTGGACACAGGCCACTCCACACGTGGCCTCACTGGGATCACCTCCCTCAACCTGCTGGCAATGCTCTTCCTAATGCACCCTAGGATACCATTGGCCTTCTTGGCCACAAGGACACACTGCTGGCTCGTGGATAGCTTGTTGTCTGCCAGAGCATCTTGTCTGCAGAGATGCTTTCCAGCAGGCTGGCCCCCAGCCTGTACTGGTGCCTGGGATTATGCTTCTCCAGTTGAATTTCAGACAAGTCTCTGCCCATCTCTCCAACCTGTTGAGGTTCTTCTGAAGGGCTGCACAGCACTCTGGAGTACTGGTCACTCCTCCTGGCTTTGTGTTGTCAGCGAACTTGCTAGGGAGGCACTCTGTCCCTTCATCCAAGTCACTGAAGAATAAATTAAACTATACTGGATCCAGCTTAACCCTTGGGGGACATCACTAGTGGCAGGCCTGCAACTAGACCATGTGTCACTGACCATGACCCTCTAGGATCTGCTGTTCAGACAGTTCTCAATCCACCTCACAATTCACTCATCCAGTCTGCACTTCCCGAGCTTGCCTATTAGGATATAATGGAAGACAGTGTTACAAGTCATGCTGAAGTCCAGGAAGACAACATTTACTACTCTCCCCTCATTTACCCAGCCAGTTGTCTCATTGTAGAAGGCAATCAGGTTGGTTAACCACAATTTCCCTTTGGTAAATCCATGCTGACTACCCCTGATCACCTTCTTCTCTTCCACATGCTTAGAGATGGCCTTCAGAATGAGCTGTTCCATGACCTTTTCAGGGACTGAGTCCTGTAGCTCCTTGGGTCTTCCTTTGTGCCCTTTTTGAAGGCTGGGGTGACATTTGCTTTCTTCGAGTACTCAGGTATCACTCCTGAGTGCCATGACCTTTCTAAGATGATTGAGAGTGGTCTAGCAATGATGTCTGCCAGTTCTCTCAACACTCATGGGTGCAGCCCATCTGGGCTCATGGACTTGTGGATGTCAAGTTTGACTAAACAGTCTCTATCTCAATCCTCCTCAACCAAAGGGAAGTCTTCTCCAACAGAGAAGTTACCAAGAGAGTTAGTTACCAACAGAGGCATCCTAACTAAGCATCATTAAGGCCACAGCAGCTTGAGCCTAATATCCTTGTCTGTTCAGAAACTAAGAAGTGAAAGACATTGAATTTTGTTATTGGTTGGTGAATGGAGTTCTAAGATATCATTCAGTGAGTCAGAGGACACTTCTGAATCCTCAGGTGTCTCCCAGGTCAAGAAACTGACGGGCTGGGACACAGGTGGAAGGCAACACATAATGTCATGTATGTACAGCTCTGAGTCAGGAGGGCATTTAATCATGTGCACAAAATGAAATTGGAAATTACACCTCAGATCGCAGTGGTCTTTTCAAAGAAATGCCGTGTTACTGTTTGAAGCGAGAGGACCTAAATGATGCTTTTTAGCAGAACTATTTGTAGTTAGGCTCTCATTTCATGCTCTATAGTAAACAAATAGAGATTCTAATTTCCATACTGTACTCCAAAGATTCTCAGCATTTACTTATTTATTTACTCACACACTAATGAATGTTCCCAGTAAAATTCCCTTCCCCAGTTCTTAAATTTTTACAAACAAATGGAAGATACATTTATGCTGAGAATCAAACTTCCACATGCTTCTCATGCAGCACATTGCTTTATCCCAAAGGTCTTGATATTTTGCAGCCATTATGTGTGGCCTTTCTGTTACATTACATCATATTAATGAAAATCTAGACATCAATAAAGGATACATATTCTAAAATGCATCTGTCCACATATTTTATTAAAGGTGTTCAGAAGTAAATGAGGTCTCAAGTTATCTTCCTAATATATTTTGGCAGGTAATATGAAAGACTCAGTGCCTTGGGTAAAATTCTCAAGAGAATCTCTGGCTTTTGCTTCCATGTCAGCAATCACACCAGGCAAATGATATTTACAGTATAATTTAATCTTGAACAGTGGAGAGGAAGTCATAAAAAGAAATGTTTATATGTTTTGGCCAGTAACATCAAATCATTCCAAGTTCATGGGAAGATCAGTAAGTGGGAGTAACTGTGGAAAAAATGTAATTAAACTCTAGCTGATCGGTGAGGAGACCTTTGTGAATGGTATGCATATAGAAAAAAACAAGAAGAGAGGCATTCCACCAATGATGCAATAAAAATTGGTGGGGTTTTTTTCATCTGTTTGCATCCAACAATCTTTAGTTGGCATATAGTTCTGATGCCAAGTTTCACGTTTACATTTGACAACTGCTTTTGGTGAGCAACTGTGGTGGTCTGTACCAGGATTGTATGTGCCTTAAACGTTTGGGTTTGGATTTCTTTTCTTCATATCTGTGGCTAATAGCAAGTTGATTCTCCACTAGGAGCATCACGAAAACTGCAGTCACTAAGGTAACATAACACATAATTAATCTCTGAGTCATATCTAAATACATTATATGGTCTGCAAGAATTCTAGCAGTAATATGTCAGCAAAATCTTGACACAAAGTCTGATTTTTTCAATCCTCTTAGGAGTGTGACTGGCAATACACAGGATTGCATGCAAAAATCTTGGCTCTACAGAAAAAATGCTAAACTCTGATTGCTCTTCTACTCTCCTAATTTGCACACACAATTAACAGTCAACTTCTAAAAAATTCTGATCTGCTTCAGTGAGTTATAATATACTGTGCAATTAGACTGCTTGTGCCTTTCCTGTGGTGTAGGACAAAAAGTCTCTGACTCGGTAAGGTACAGCACATTGGTTGGGAAGCCTGTCGTGAATTCCACTGCAAATTCAGAACAGCCAATAGGCATTTTCTTCTCCCAGAAAGAAAAAACCCAGGAGACTACATCTGTATAATGTACATGTAAGATAATATATTAAATGGAATCATTTAATAAATGTCATATAGACAGTGTTGAAGCATATACCCATACACAAATTTAGATGTTGCATTCTGTCCTTCTCATTCTGTAGGACTATTAACTTTACAACCTTAATATTTTTTAAGCAGAATTTACAATGAATTCTCAGAATCCTGTTTAATCTGGTGGAACAGCAAAAGAGAATGAAAAGCAATACACACCAAAGTTTGGAATGAGGTTAACACTTACTTACCTCTTTTAGGTACCCTACTGTCACACGTTAGTTTGCAACTCTAGAGACCTTTTACTCTCTTTCTTCACAGAAGGTTTCTTAAAATGAGAAAATTACAGTCACTAATTTCTATCAATTACAGATAATCAATGTGATATGGGTGGCTTATATTATCTCAGGATAACAAAAGGAAGCAAGTATGAGGGAAAGTCTGCATGTTCCTACAGCACTGGCATCTGATAAAAACAGAGGGGCTATCACAGGTGGCATAAAACACACAGCATTACATGACTATTTACACATATGGAGATGGCAGGTATTTATCTAGATTCCTGCAAGCCAGTCAGTTATGAATGTCAAAGGGTTATTTTTGTAGTAGGAATGAGGTGATCAGCAAGTAAAACCTACATTCAACGTGTGCAATGTACTTTTCCTGTGAAAGTCAAGTAAATTCATGCTCTGCAATGTAGTCACATAGTGAAAAAGGACATCCTTGTACTAAAAGAAGCACTTGATCCTCATTGCAAGGACACCAACATGACTAAGCAAAGAAACCACTATAGCACCTAGTGACGGTTTGACAGTAATCTAACGGAAGCTGCTAATCTATATCAGACCTTGCACAGACATTACACAATCCTCAGCTGCATAGCTCAATAACTCATTTTCTATCATTTTTTAAAGTGTCCTGCAATTCTGTAGCGTGGCAATTTTGTGAGAGGCATCACAGTTAAACTGTTGCCTGAGATACAGGTTTTCATGATCTCTAGAGCTCTTCTACACATACATTGAAAGAACAATATTAACTGCCAAGCCAGTGAACAGGCTTTTCTTAGTTCTATGCACTACAGTCAACTCAAGGCACACTACACCTGAGAATCCACACTTTGATTTATCTGATGACAGTTACAGTGTCATCATATGAGTATGTGACTGGGCTTGACCCACTAATCTCATGACTCAAACTGTCTCTAAGCTTTTTATTCCTTACTACTTAGAAAATACGCAAAACATTATGTTAAATATTCCTTGCTTAATAAAAAATTGATTCAACTCATTTTAATTTAATGAAACAGTTTTATGAGTATCTTTCCACAGCTTCAGTCTTGCTGTGCTGGTTTGGGCTGAAGTAGAGTTAACTTTCTTCAAAGTAGCTAGTATGGGACTATGTTTAGAATTTGTGCTGGGCACAGGATTGATAATGTAGAGATGTTTTAGTTTTTGCTGAGTACAGCTTACACAGAGCCAAGGCGTTTTTTGCTTCCCATATTGCCACGCTGGCAAGGAAGTTGGGGGTGCAAGGGAGGTTGGGAGGAGACATAGCTGGGACAGGTGACCCAAAATGACCAAAGGGATATTCCATACCATATGACATCATGTTCTGTATATAAGGTGGAAGGAAGAAGGAGGAAGGGGGGACATCTCGAGTGATTGTGTTTGTCTTCCCAAGGAGTCATTACGCATCATGGGGCCCTGCTCTCCTGGAGATGGCTGAACACCTCCTGCCTGTGGGAAGCAGTGAATTAATTCCTGGTTTTGCTTTGCCTGTTTGTGCAGCTTTTGCTTTCTCTATTAAACTGTCTTTATCCCAAGCTATGAGTTTTTCTAGCTTTTACGCTTCTGATTCGCTCCCCCATCCTGCTGCTGGGGGACTGAGCAAATGGCTGTGTGGTGTTTGATAGCTGGCTGGGGTTAAACCATGACACTTACTTACAAACCTTGACCTCATACAGCAGAAATAGAGATTGATTTCCTTGAAAAATGTTCTTCCAAGTAAACTGTGATCTTTTAAGTCCAAGCAAAACTGAATGCTACAGAAGCATACAAGCACCAGAATCCCTATGTCCGCAGATGGTCTCCAATCCTGCCTTTCAATTGGTAGCTCTATTTGAATGGTGCCACCCCTGAATATATGTTGCCAGCTCCAGAAACTAATGAAAATGGAGAAAGAGCTTTACAAGTGCCTTAATGAAGAAACTTCATGGAAACATTACAGAACCTCTGCGAAGACCTGTGTGAAAGAGTTGAGGACACCTACTTTTCAGAGAACGACAATACAGGGCTTATGGATCATCACAGTAGCCCCACTAGTTAGCCCCACTAGCCCACAAAAAAGAACCTGCAAAGCCTCAGTGAATCTGGTCCATATTGTAACTATGAGTAAGAGCTTCCTGGAAAAACAACTTCATAGTCATATTGGTATTATGGAGTTTTGACTCTATCAACAAATGTCACCCTGCCCAGTCATGGATATGGTCCTGTGTGCCCAAGCCAAGTTTCTCCAGTGAGACAGTAGAAAAAGAGATGAAACATACAGTGCCAAGAACGTTTTGCTCATATCCAAGGCCAGTGAAATTCTGCGTGGGAGAAATCTGACTCTTGGAAGAAACAGAAGCCCTCTGTGAAGGTATGAGACAAAAGAGCTCAGCCAGCAAGACAGAAAGCTCATTGGGTTGGTAGAAAACAGTCATGCTTAGATCAAAACTTAATCTTTCTCATTTCAACCTGTTCATTCCAGCTCAATCTAAAAGTAAAAACCAGAAGTTGTGAGCTGGACTTGGCATTGAATATGAAACATTTGATTAAAAGTCAGAGAGTAATAGGATTCTTTTAACTGTTCCCCGAAACAGGGATGTAACACAAATTCCTGAATTTAAGGTTTATAGACCCCCAGAAACAACTGAAAACTGAACCAAATCCTCATATATGCTGTGGTATATAAATGCAGTTACATAACTTTAACCACCTTATCTTTGATGGCTGTGGTAATTGATCAGTATTTGTAGCCACATAGTAGATGAAATGGAAGTAATGTCTCATTTTATAGCAATGCTATGAAATAGAGTTAGATTTGCTGGAGATCTTAAATGACTTGCTCAGATCAACTCATTTCACCTCTACTGGCATAAAAATAATGAGAAACATAAAAATCTTCTTTTCATAGAAAAACATTTATTCCAAATATTTTCTCATGCAGCTTTATTTATGAAGAAATTTAAATAGCAATCATTTTTAAAGTGGACTATTTCTCACAAAATGCCATGAACTGTTTCTGAGGTATGGCAAACTGGGAAATCAATCTTAATTTACGAAGAATGTTTGAAAAAATGACTGGTACTTTCAAAAAGCTACTTATCAAGTACCTCATAGAGCAAAATGTGACAGAAAATGTAAGAGAATGTCTGTGGGCAAACTGTTCTTCCCCAAGCATGGCACAAGATAGTGGCTGCATCCCCTCTAGGAGACTATTCTGCCCTTGAGCAGAAGACACAATCTTCTCATCTGCTTTGAGGCTTCATTCAATTCCACCTAAACTATTGAACCACTAGCTATATTTAACCTATGAATTTACTACAGCAATAATTTAAGTTTTATAAAAACGTCATAACAGTAACTTCAATTCGATTTGCATATGATTCTGATTGAAACCATAAAAATTTAATAAAGAGCATGTCAGATTTTTTGCCATTATTTATGCACACGTAATTTAATTTTCTTCCACTGTCCTAATTTTTTGCGTGTGTGTGCATTTTCCAGTAGATAGAATCGATAGTCTACGCATACCTAGAAACAAGTAAATGTAAAAATTAAAGAATACTTTTGCAATGCTTCTTTTGAACTTTGATCATGTATGTTGAAGTATGCATACAAATGGCATATGATAAGAAATTTATTGTAGGAATTTTAGCTTGAATTGCATAGATCAGCTTTGCAATGTCACAGAATTTAACCATGATTTGTTTACTTCCAGAGTTTGTGACTGATCTTTTATCAGTTTGATGAGGCCACACAGGATTCATTCTGAGGCTTCAAGACTGTGAAGAATATAGTGGTACCTTTACATTACGTTCCACTTAAAATGCTTGTGCATGTACATCATGTACCTGTTTGCAAGAAATTCAGATCAGAAGATGATTTCTTCTTCACTGTATGCATTCTGTACAGAAGCTCACCACAAATCACTGTGCTGAGATACACAAAATAGTCAATAAGCATCTCACTGTTGAAAGATGTCTGACCTCATCAGCACATTAGGCATTTACACACTGCATGTTTCACTCTTGGGGGCTCAGAGGGAATACTGAAGCACCAGACTCTGTTACTTTATACTAGCCTTGATGAAACTTCAGACATTGCTGATATTAAATGCTATGATAAAGAACTAAAACTTTATATAGAGACAGTCAAGAAGTCAAAATCAAGGAAAATATAATAAAGAATATTTCCATTTCACTTGAACTTTGCTGTATTAAGGAGTATTCATTGATATAGGAAAATCAAAGTGAGGGAGGGAGTGGAAGAGAAAGCACTAAATAAAAAGAAGGAAAAGGAAGTACAAGATTAATTCTCTCCTTTTATTTTTTTTGCATGTTACTATTTTCAGCTGTGCCCCAATTGATATAACTTCACAGATCTCAGTGGAATTGCTCCTGAGTGAGACCAGCATGAATATCATGAACTTAATCTCTGCTTTTAATATTTGCTAGTTTAAAGCAATAATAAAGAATAAGTATTTTCCATAGTATGAAGTAGGTACTGTTCTAAAACATTTTACCAATAATTAGATAAATTAAAAACATTTCTCTTGAGACCAGTGACTTTAACCTGCATTTGCACAGATGTAACTCAGAATCATCTCCAATGTTCAAGTGAGGTATTTTTATTTTTGTTTCATATTTTCAGCCATTACTATTTACCAATGTTAAATCTGTACTGCATGGAGAAAAGGAAACAAAATGACACTAGCCCCATGAAACAGTGGCTGACCTAAAATTTCATGTTTACCCTCTCTCTTGGGACATTCACAGTAAAGCCAGACCTAGTGATCGTTATCGACTCTGACAGTCAGGCTAACCCTTGCTGAAACAGCAACACATATGAGCACTAGAAAAGAAACAGGACACATCACTTAGAAAAATTGCACTGCTGCAACTATAATAGCCAGTGTACCTCCAGAGTGTAAAATTTAAGGCACTGCAGAGAAAATCCAAGGAAGGAATTTTATAAGGTAACAGAAATGGTTGCTTTCAGAAATGTATGATTTCTGTAGCACTACTTGCCAGCAACTGTAAATGAAGCAACTGGTTTCAGTAACGATCCACTTTGAAACTCCTTGAGCATGAATCTTATTTAAAAATAAATATTTTATAAAAGGTAAATAAATGACTTCTGTTAACTTACAGGTAACAGCTGCTTAAAGGATATTAGTAAACTAATTTTATTCTTTTTATTCCAATGATAATATTTATGCATTGATATTCTGAAACTCAAGGTCTGCTAGCCAGTGAATCTTTAGGGTAGCATTTAGTTCTGATAGAAGTAATAAAATTCCTCATTGTTGAAGGTAAAACAGCAGCAGGACACAAGTGAATGATGACACAGCTTGAATCTTGAGTTGCAGTGTGCAGAGTTCAGGGATCTTCAACACTGTATAGTCACAAAGCATTTGGACATTTGCACTTGGAATTCCTTGTTTCCACCCTAGAGTGCCTGTATGGAATAAGGTGTGCTTCAGCAGTGTCAGGATGTGTATTTCTTTTATCCTGTCTCTTACTTCCAGTTTATTTCAGGTTTAAGAAGAAATGTGCTTAAGGTGAGATGAGAGGAAGGCCTGTAATTTTATGTCATCATCTTCCATAACAGGTTTTTGTAGAACAGTGTGAAACAAAACATGTATACTCCACAAACTCACTGAAAACACACTGAAAAAGAGCATATAAGTAGATCAAAACCCCCACAGTTAATCTTTACATGAGTGAATATGTGGGATATCAAAAAGTGATGATCATACTCTTTTTTTTTTTTTTTTAAATCAGGATAAGTACTTTATTGCCTGATGATAAAGCTTTGTTTAGAGGATCCTGGCATACTTTTAAGAAGTGATTCCTCTCTTTTCCTAAATGAAAAGAGACTTGCAGGTCAAGTACATACATAGAGAAAGTTAAAAATAAACCCCAGGAATCACCATGAAGAGTTCTGTGATCTCTTCTACCCTAAGTCAATAGGAAAAAATTTGCCAAGCCTGCTAAGGCTGTTAACATCAGTTTTGTTCCATAAGACTGTGATCCATAGGAATGTGGGTTTTATGTTCTTTATATATCAGTGTGATCTCAGACAATTACAGTGCATCTTTGAAGTCTACAGGAGAGGTGGTGGACAGTAATAAAAATGATCTGTTAAGCATTATTTGCTAGGTTTCTTCAGTAATAAGGTTTACACAATCCCCTGTCTGTGAACTCATGCCCATTTGTCCACCCAAGGCTCTACCTCCTGCCATGCCTCCTTACTTCAAATTTAAACTCGCAGGGGTTGTAATACAAGATCTGTACAACCCCTGAAAGTTTTGGCAAAGACAGGCAAATTCTGCCTGTACAGTGGGAAGAACCATAAAAGAAGCCTGAATCTTCTGAGAGATGAAAGAATGTTGGTTTTGGACTTTTTTTGGCTCCAGTGGCATGAAGCACCAAGGACACCATCCAGAGACAGGACCTTTTCAAGATTCACAGTGTTGAAAACAGTGGCATCTGAAGATCAAAGAATAAGAACAAAAGACACAGAGGGCAACATGAATCCTCCGAGCTCTCCCTTCTTTTTCTTTCAGTAAGCACTGATCTCCCAAGTACACTGCTTGGAAACCTGGACTGATCCCAATGGATTGATCCCTTCTCAGGTTTCTCACAATCAGACCTCAAGGTCTGCCGGATCCAGAACTACTCTCCGGCTCAGAAGCTAATTTGTTTTCTCTGCTCCTGCAGTTTGAATCTGCTGAACTGACTGAGTACCTCCTATTGTACTACTCATACTTATAACTGACCTGGAAAACTTCCTCCATGTACTCAGGCTGATTTGGCCCCTGTGAATTCTCACATCACTGGGAACTGTGCAAAAGAACATTTTCCCCCTTTAGTTTTGAAGGCCGTGTGTGCCTATAGGTCTGAATATGCAGCTGTATTTTCTGCCACTTTCTTGTAAAATTTTGAACTGAGGCAACCATAGTACCTGTGAAGATGATTACATTCTTACAGGTCTCATGAAAAAAAAAGGTAATGCACACCAGCTCTGAACATTTAGAAATTCACTTCTCATAACTTTTTATTCCTATGTCTGATTATTCCAGTTGAAGAAAACAGCCTGTCTGCTGCTGCCAAAAAAAAGGATATGGAAAAAGACTAAAGACACATATGAAGTAACAAAAACACTACCATGATCCAATTAACTATTCAAGCAGTTGGCACACACAAATTTATAGAAAGTCACATTTCCCAGTTAAGGCATCCAGAGGGACCTTGACAGGCTTGAGAGGTGGGACTATGTGAGCGTAATGAAGAACAAGGCCAAGTGCAAGGTTCTGCACTTGTGTCAGGGCAATCCCAAGCACAAGTGCAGGCTGAAAGAAGACAAATTTAGATTACATACTAAGAAGAAATTCTTTACTGTGAGGGTGGTGAGCTACTGGAACAGGCTGCTCAGAGAAGCTGTAGATGCCCCATCCCTGGAAGTGTTCAAGGCCAGGTTGTATAGGGCTTTGAGAAACCTGGACTTGTGGAAAGTGTCCCTGTCAATGGCAGGGGTGTTGGAACTAAATGTATTTTGAGATCCCTCCCAACCCAAACTATTGCATGATTCTATCACTTATGACAATTGTAAAAAGCATTATGTCTGTCTCCTCTTCATCAATGTTTGGGTTTTTTTTCATAGACAAAGGTTCAAGCAACTAAAATGTGTTGTAGCAGGAAGGTGTTTTTAAATTAGAATTCAGTAGTAATTTTTTTTTAAAATGGATGCTGTAAATCCAAAATGGTACCAATAGAAGCACTTCTTTTAACACTTCTCTTAACCTTCCATTTAAAAAGCTTAATTATTATAGCAAGTCATACAGGTAATAAAACAAAAACTCTTTTATACTTTCAATTCCAGTTCACCTATATTCCTATAAGTAGCTAAACAATGCCTGACATCTGGAAAAACAAGCCATCAAAATTTACTTGTTTTACGCATTCTAAACCTTATCCAAAGGAAGAAGTTCTGAAGGTTGCAATACTGTCTTGCTGCACTCAGACTTGAGTGACTCTGTTCTGGGTCATGCCTGTGTTTCACAGCACAACCCTGGACTTCATCCTGAAGGATATGGCATCCCCTTATCAAAGGGACAGGCTCGCTGCAGTATCCTGCTTCAGCTAGTTTGGTGAGACTGCACTCACTCTTAATAGGCAAACTGGAAGTCTTAGACTAGATAATCACAGGCTTCTGCTTACTCCTTCTCACAAGGCAAATAAAACTGTTGTTACCAGACTCTGTGATTGTCATTCTCCCATGGCCTGAAGTCCCCAGCAAATGTTTGTGTTGTTTTTCCTCAACACTAGTTGTGATTAGAAAACAGGTTGAGGGCAAGAATGCAAAGAAAGTAGTTTCGTTAAAAATGCACTGAATAACAAAGCTACATTTATTTCCCTAAGCTGACAGTTTTCATGCCATTGGTCATGAATAGTATGGCTCAAACCAAGAAGTAGTGGATTAAATTTACCTGGAATACCACAACGCTATAGGAAAATTCAGCAATGAACTTAACCTAAGGCTTCTGTTTCAAATATTTTCTAATGACCAACTAGATTCCCTTTGTGTAGGTAGAATTATTGGTAAATGATTTTCTAATTGTCAGTAACTGGATACTTTTTTTTTGAACGCTTAATGACAGGACTTCTTTTTAAGCTAGTTGCAGTCCTAAATGAACTCCATAGGCAGTATTTGTTTCCTTTTATGACACAAGGGATATTATTCTTCCCTTTGCTTCAAAGGATAACTTCAGTACACAGATAACTTTCCCTGGCTTTAAGGTGATTTTCCTTCAGAAGTAAACTCTCAGGGACACATAAGCAGCACTCCGGATCTAAACAGTAATGTTTTGGTTGAAAGAAAGATGTGACAAAATATGATAAGAAACATGGAGAGGAGTGAAAGGAATATGAAATGATCCATAGCTAACAGAGCTTGGCTGCCTTAGAGATAAAGGAGACAATAATAAGCAAAGAAACAGGCTGGCAGTATTAAACTACTGGCCAAAAAGACTCTTTTCCTGTTTCACCCCCTGGTCAGTTACAGCATGTGGTACATATTTCTTAACTTCTTGGAGTTCGGGGTATGTAATGGCATTCTCCGTGAAGCATGAAGAAACAGAATGTACACAGCTTCCCAGAACATCATATGATACTGAAGAGCTGAAGTGAAACAGGAATGTCTCAGTGACGCCCACAGGAACAGTCACCATCACCAAATTGTCAGCATACCTCTGCAATGCCAGACCACAGAGAGCATATGGATAGTTTAGGCTTTCTGCCATTAGACTAGATTAGTGAAGCACATGGTTCATGCATATCTAGCCTAGCTTGTGTCAGTGGAAAAAAATATTTCCACTACAAGTAGGCTTTTGGACCTCAAGAAGAAAGGCCAATTCTTGGGCAACTTACAAGGCAAAAGCCTGCTGCTTTCTTCTGCATCCATCAGGTTCTGTGGTATCTCCCTGGAGAAACCCTTCATGTGATCTGTGATTACACCTCTGAGATCATGAACTGAGGCGTGAAACAGAATACCCTTCCCTTCTGTCGAGCAAACATGACTGACAGTTCTGCAAAATCTCTCCAACAGATGACACTACTGGGGATTTTCATTCTGTTACAACTCATGCAGGCTGTATGTATGTATTTGCAGCAATTTGTGTAAAGCCTGCTCTCCACAGCCTCTCCAGGCAAGAGGGCTTTAGTGAAAGATATACCCAGTCAAAGATACACCCAGAATCTTTTGTGACAAAATGCTCTATATCATTTGAAAATGAAAACCTCAAGTCTGGTGGAATTGGATATTTCAAGCTTCATTTTCTTCTGGAAAACATTAAGACCAAGCCACAAAAACCCCACTGTGTGAACAGAACAGCAGATGACCTAACTTTGTTCTCTGTAGAAACACATTCTGGTACAGTCTGCAGTGCGGTCGTGTATGTTGCAAAATGACCAAGTAACTTAGTACATTCTCCTCTATTTTATGGAAAATTATTGTAGCAGAAATTTAGTGTTCAAATTTGCAGTATGTTGACAAAACAAAGAAAACCAGAATATACTACCCTGTATTGCAGTTGACTAAGTAGCTAACTTTCATCAGCCCTGAATGTGCTAAAGATATGGTTATATAAAATGTTCTTCCTTTTGAAGCTCACCTGGTTATTTATATCCCTGTACATAACCCATATTACAACTCTGAGACCTAGGAAGTTTTTCAACTAATATGCTATGCAGATAACATAATATACCTGTATATTTCTTTCACTGCAAGAGGCAAAATATAAAATTGGCCAACAGTTAAATAGCAAGTTAAATATTGGTTAACATATACATATATCATTCTGCAAACACACATGATTAATTATAATCACTTGAATAATCTTATGCAAATTAATCTATTTGCAAATAAAAATTCACAATATTAAATATTTGTGAACTAGGGGACAGAACGTTCATGCCAAACACACAGCTGAATACAGTGCTTAAAACATTCTTTTAGTGCTTGCCTTCCATTTTTTGGCATACTAATTGAATTTTCTTTTGTACTGGCAGCATACAGGAATGATTTGATCAAGGACTCTTTAAATATTAGCAATGAGCCAGAGCAGCCTCAGAAGACAGAATCTTGTTAGTTGTAATGTAAATGCAAACACATGCAATGTTTATTTCTGGCATAATACTAGTGTGGTCTCTCCTACGGGCCAAAAACATGATTACTAAACATAATGTAATTAGATGTCTTTTCAATTAATATAGGAAAATGTCTTCATGTCAGGTATCAATGCATTTATTTCTTATTACTTGAACGTTATGTAAAACTCAAAATAACAATTGCCGATGTAAAATTTCAGTAAAAGAGTATTTCTAATTATCTCTCCTCCCTTATGAACTTTAAGCACGCAACTTCAGGCCAGAGTTGAAAAAGAAGCTCCACATCACTATGTAGGCTTGCTCTTCAGCAAAAATATGCAATGTACAGCATTTTACAAAACTGGTCACATTCTTTGCTAAAATTATCATTCAATGCAGGCAACTACTAGCAATTTTATATAATACAAATTATTCCAAGAAAAATATATTTCAGATATAACCTGGAAGCATTCTCTTTATTATCTACAAATCAGAAAGTACAGATTTGGGATTTTACATATTAATTATAGGAATCTTTCTGGCAAGCCTTCACATCCCTCTTGTTTGTTCCTACACATGAAACTTAGTCACTGCGTGCACAAGCAAATATTGGAATGAAGATCAGTCCAGACTGGATGCACAAAAATAGGTACGTTTAAATAGGTCACAGCAAGATACTGTTGGTAGAGATTGAGTAACCACTTTTATAAACTCTGACTTGGTACACATATCTTTTCCTAACAGCTCTTAGCTACGCTAGGTATTGTGTTCTCAAGCATAATTTTATCATTTATCACAAAGGTACTTCCACGCAGCTCCACTGCTGAAACCAGACCATGGAATGAAATAAATTATGCTGTCAACTTCTTTCAGGTTCATTTACACTAATCTTCAGATGTACTGGATGAAGTTGTAAGCCTATGAAAGTGCATGTCACCAATGACACTGTGAATTTTATGAGGGTTTGAGGTGACCATGCATGACAAATTGCAAGACACACTGCAATTTCTAAAAACTACTAATATCATACAATGTTTGGGGTTGCAAGGGACCTTATAGATAATCTAGTTTCAAGCCCCCTGACATGCATTTAACTTGTTAACAATTATCAGTTTAAGAATGTGCACATATACAACATTGCCACGAGGCAGAGAAAATTGTGATTTATGCATTACATTATCTTGAAAAACGTCTGCTTGCCATATTCATGACAATGCAAACACATTCACATGTGTTCTTACCCATTCTCTTCATAAATATTCATTTACCCAACTGATTTGGAAGTACTGGTTTTCTAAGCATTAGATAATCCTTCAGATAATTTTGTATTCTGAAATGGAATAGTCTTTTTTCCCTGGACAGTAGTCAGTGATCAGAATAAAGGTGAAGCTTACAACTTCATTCTTCACTCAAGACCACCATAATCCATGCAAGAAAAAAATGAAACATGATCAAGCTCAGCATTCTCTTCTTGCTATTCATTATTCAATAAAGCATGTTATTCTATGTTTATGGAAGCTTTTTTTTATTCAGGACTTATCGCTCAACCAATTTCTGTCCTGAATCCAGAATTATCTATATAATACCAGATTCTTTCACCTGTTTAAGAGATATCAAAGGGACTTCTAGGTATTTACAGATAGGACACAGACCAAAAATAGTAATTCACAGTTTCTCACACACTGCTCATTGCACTCCTCGCTCCCCATCTGTTCTTCCAACCTTGACATAGCAACTTTCAAACAGCAGCAGTGCAATGCAATCATTAGAACTCCATACGGCCTTCTATGAATCAAATCTTGACACAGGGCAACATCCCCATTAGTAGGAGGCTAATAGGAATTGGCAGCTACTATTCTGGAAGGCTGCTTTAAAATTCACATTCCTTGCCCAGCACGGAAGTAAACCCCACTTCTTAAAAGATATTTATTGTTGTATTATGACTACTTGTTCAGTGAAATATGCCATTGCCTGTAATTTGCTATCATATTTCGATAGTTGGAATGTGCAATACGAATGAATCGGCAATATAATAAGTCAGAAGTAAAAAAGAAGGTAAAAATAGAATTGGTTTCTGTCCTTTACCAATTCTGGAGGTCATATTTAAGGTGGTTTTGGGAAGGAATTAATAGAAAAAATTCTTTGTGTAAAAGAAAAAGGAAAAGGAATATCCTTCTTATCAAGTGAAGCAACAAAACAATTTTACTGCAGAACACTTAAATCAGTAAAATATTTGTATAATTGTTACGTGATTGGGCTAAAAATAAATCTATTCATCATCTTATAATACTGTAGAAAACTATGTTTGCATGTAAATTACTGCAACACCCACACTGACTTGCGTTTTCACCCTACGGAAAAAATGCCAGACTTCCATAAGCGTATTTATAATGCCTTAAACCAGGCTGGTGTTTTATAAGGAAAGAAAAGATCTTGATACATTATCAGCTGCAACTAAAGAATAAATGAAAAAGAAGGAGAACTGAACTGTGACAAATGATAACAGCAGGTTGCTGAATTTTTCAGTTACTTGCAGACTGCTTGTGGGAAGAGTTCGACACAGTGTGCTCTCAGCTGCGCTGCATTTCCACAGTGACATTCATGAAGTACTCCCGTTGAACTTGAGGGAATTAGACATGGGCACAACTTGCCCTGGCTTTCACACAGCTCAAGAACTTAATTGGAAATAGTGGCAAGAATGCAGTATGAGCTATAGCCGACTTAATTAAATATGCCATCATGTCAAAGAGGTGGTACTTAAACTCTACGCATCACAATGGTATTTTTTATATACGAGACCAATAGCACCACTTATGGAGACTGCCAAATACCTTATAAAACTTCCTTATAACCTTAACACATCTCCATGCAAATGGGCTGAAATTTTCTATTATTAGGAGTTTTTCTTTCATCTGAATATTCTTTGAAAATTTCAGCTAAAAGAATTCTACTATAAACAAAGCTAGTGAAAATATTTTGGTTTGCTTATTAAAAAAAAAAGTGGTAATTGAAAATTATGTTCATCAGCTACTTTGTACTTTAAAACAAGGACAAAAAAATTGCCAGACACTTCTTATCCATTCCTATGAACATTTGCCCAGACTGAAGATTTTAAATCCCGCGGTGAGACTTAGGTTTTAACAACTACATTTCCACACTTCCTTAAGCCCTGGTCTTACTTACATTTGCAGATGCAGTGCATGTGTTTTGAACACACACAACTATGCAATTCTAGCACTGAGAAAATTATATCCTGAACATATGGATGTGCTGTATACCTGGTAGAAGTTTCTCACATGCACAACTTGTCTGATGCTGTAATGTTTCAAAACCAGACTATGTACACATACAAAAATGCATTTCAGGCAGACTGATGCATTACTTGGAGAAAGAGCTATTTGCCTACCAATTTCTTAAAAAGATGCCATGTAAAGAACTTCAGAAATTATGCATGATCCCTGTTTTGACATCACCAAAGTGATTATTATAATACTGCCTAACAGCTTCTGTGAAGTGTTTGGAAGTCAGTCAGCCCTGATAATTCTGTAAATATTTCAGTGAGTCTATTAAGCATTAGCAATGTAAGGATAAAATTAAATGCCTGTAATGCAAGTGATGGAAAGGCACTGAACAAGTGTGCTACCTACCACACAGTAGAGAGGGCAATGAGTAAACGTGATTGGTCAACCTCAGCTGTCTGTCCGGCACCCACCAAGCTGCTCTCTAACTTCTCCTTCTCAGGAGAACAGCACACTCACCGATTATTGTAACAGGTGAAGCAGACCCCATTTGAGGAAATTAATTTATTTTGTTGACAATATCAGAGTAGGATATTGAGAAATAAAAACAAAATTAAAAACACCACCTCCCCACCTGCCTTCTTCCAAGGCTCAACTTCACTCCATCACTCCCAACTCTTCTACTTGCCAACACTTGCTCAGAGGGAAGATGAACAGGGGTTGTGGTCAGTTTGTACAGGTTTCTCTGCCACTCCTTTATCCTCACACT
>NW_008689674.1:28997-37397 GCF_000695815.1 Acanthisitta chloris
CCTCCTCCACTGTGGGTCCTTCCCACTGGATACAGTTTTACAAGAACTGCTCCAATATGGGTCCTTTCCATAGGGTACAGTCCTTCAGGTACAGACTGCTACAGAAAACATGCTCCTGCATGGGCTTCTCTCCATGGGCTGCAGCTTCCCTCGGGGCATGTCCACCTCCTGCAGTGTGAGGTCCTCCATGGGCTGCAGGTGGATTTCTCCTCTGCTGTGGAACTCCATGGGTGGCAGGGGGACCGCCTGCCTCACCATGTTCTTCATCACAGGCTGCAGGGGAATCTCTGCTCTGGTGCATAAGGACCTCTGTCCCCTTCTTCCTTGATGACCTTGGTGTCTGCAGCACTGCTTCTCTCACATTTTCCTCACTTGTTACTATCAAAATGCTTACTTAATTTTGGGAGGAAATGGGGAGAGAAAACAGAGCGTTTGATCTTCATCTTAGTATGGTCTCAATCATGGTGTACTCGAGATAAGTTTCTAGAGGGCAATACAGTCCATTCTTTTACTGAATAACTTCAATCACTGATAGTGATCGCTGATAATGATCAAAGTGATAGGATCACGTGCACAAGCAAGACCTGGCCCTGGTTTCTCTCCAGCTTTCTGTCTCTTTATGCAGTTCATTAATTTAACCCTACATGTTTCCCGGAACACAGCTTTCAACCCCATGAATATCCAAATACTCTCATATTTGCCATTTTTTTGAGAAACAAGGACTAAATGAAATAATAGGCAAAGCCCCGCTGTGACACTACCTAATAATCTTTTCATGCTGTGTATTGAGAATCCCCCTCCCCAGTTTATCAGTGTCTAACACATCAACACTTTCAGACAGATTCTCTGACCCATTTTGCAGATTTGATTGAGTCTGAATTCAGTTGTACTGGCAACTGTACCTGAACTGTGGAGTAATTCAGGCTATGCTGGAAGCAGAATTTTATTGTATTCAATCCCCATAATGCCCTGTGAAGAAGGAGGGTTTATATGGTACCTGTAGGTTTTCTACCTATATATCACAAAACCCAGAAATAATCTCATAACAAAAGGGTTTCTGTCTGCCTCTCCCCTTCTTTGCAATAGGACCATGTTTATTTAACAAAGGCACTGATAACTGCCTGTCCTCTGCTACAATGAAGATGGCTGTCCTGTGACCAAAAGACCTGTGCAGTGCTCTCTTTCTTCATAGGTATACCTAAGTAGATTTTAAAGCTGATCCATTCACTAAAAGGGGAATTGAACTCCCGTTACAATTGTTCTGGTTTTAATCCTGGCTTATTTCTCAGCATTTCCCATGTAATAACACCCCATGCTCTGTTAGAAATACCGTTGTTCTCATTTCTTAGCCACTCCACTGCATTGAGAGATTGTTCTAATTACTAGAGGTGAAAATGTACAAGTGGTCTTGGATATAGGCAATACATTTACACATTTATTTATTCTGCTTAGGTGCCTTAAGTTCTGACTTTTTACACATTTAATTGACATAACTTTCTATTGTTAACAGTCACAAAATCAATGTAAGCAAGAATATTTATAGATGCAGATTTTTAGAATGTGAGCATGTGGGATTATGCATTGAAAGTGGTGCATTTTATTTAGTGTTTGAGGGACAGAAGCACCCAAAACATTACCTTATTTTTACATAAAGGCAATGGAAAGGTATCCCATGCCTAAGGACTTGGCCCAAGCTTTCTTCTCACTTGTCTTTAAAAGCAAAATGAAACACTTGAAAACAATTCAGCTCAATGGTCGCTATTGGCGTTCTCACCATTTCAAGCAAGGGAGTGGGCTGTAACGGACTGTAAAATTTTCTTTGAGGATGCATGGTAATGGATATATTTAATAGAATGACACTGTTGGAGCTGATCACTTCCAATTAAGCCAGGCACTGCTAGTGCTAAATGCATTATTGTGGTAGTTTTGGCATGGGGTGGGGTCAGGAGGAAAGAAGTGGAAATTGAAGTATCAAAAGCTAAGCTATGATACTACAACAGTGCAATCTCCTTTTTTCATGGAAGTTAGAACTACAATTTTTGTTTCATATTTCATAATGTACAGTACTATTACCACAGCCCCACATAGAGCAGTATTCCCCACAACTGAATGAGCTTTTCTCTTGCATTCAGACTTCTAACACAAATGATTATAAAAAGCTAATGTGAACTGGCAGAGTAACTCAAGGACAGGCATAGAACCTGAAAATAATTTAGTTTGGTTTTTCTTCAGATTTACTAGATTTTAAATGCCCTTTTATGTCCTTTATTTTCTTGCCAAAGCACTTCTGCAAGGCTACCCACTGGTACTGTTGCTTTTTTTTTGGCATGATTTCCAAGTTAATTCTTTGTTCCGAAAAAGTAATGCCATTATTTATTTCCTCTGGAGGAAAAAAAAATCACAATATGAGGGGTGACATGATAGGGATAATTAGACCAAATAGTGGCATAGAACACAATGGGGAAAATATCTTTTATGAAGACCACCTGTCTACTTATTTTTGTAGCCTGGATGATGTTTTGTTTTGTTCAGGGAAACAAATTCACTTAATAAAATCCAAAACACAGATGGCAGCTGCTAGGAAAAATCCATACAAGATTTTGTTGCAAAGGGTATAGAAGTGATCTGAGCTCTGAATGGAAGAATGCAAAATTTTGTCTCTCTCTCATCAATGGTGCTGTTTTCCAAGAGCTCTCTCTCATGCAGTTTGTGATTTAATTAGAGCAGCAATTCTAATCCTGAATGTTAGAAATAAGGCTTTCTTTCATGTCACTCTAAGCTGTTTCTTATGCATGTTCTTTTCATGCATCTTTGTTATTATATTGAAACTTACTTGAAAATAAGTGCTTGATTCTACATAGTATTTATTCAGGGTAGTTTAAAATGGATCAGGAGAAAATTCTTAAATTTCCATTCATCTTGCAGGTTCAAAAGCATATTTCAATGGAAAATTAAATAGTAGTTTAAGGAAAGACATCAGTTTGGTTTTTTGTTTGCTTTTTTTTCTTTTTCCTAAGACATTAACGTCCCCCATTAGACTAGGTCTGTATCTCAGTTTAAATTCATTACATTAAATTAAATGTACGTCAGATGTTGACATCCTATTTGGTGAAAGCCATAACATGAGCTATGAGCTATCTACAAATAATAGTAAGAGCAAGAGTTACTTATAGAATTATTTAAGAAAAAAATAATTTTACCTATTCATAATATCTCCTTTCAAAGTCCACAGAGCCAGTAAAACAGATTTGTCATTAATTCAGTCTGATACTACTCAGGAGTTTAGGAAGGCAGGGGCTTGATTGAGGACATTTCTAGATGGCAGGTCAGAAGCACATGAGGTATTTCAGACAGACTTCAAACTGGCCTAAGTCCTTCAAACACATTTATCTAAACGTGCAGCTTAACTGGGGGTATAAAACAAGGCCTGTGAACGGCCAACAAATTTTATGGTATAGAAACCAAAATAATCTTCTCCTAAAGAAGATTATCTTTCAAGGAATGAAAATTTAAGCAATGTTGAGGGCCTACTTGATCATTTTCCCTCAGAAAGGCAACCTCTCCCATGAGAATCTTACCTTAACGAGGAAGGCAGATGCTTACAGTACTGCTATTCCTCTAGAAACACAGAACCTCACCAAGAGGGATCAAATAGCATAAAGACTAGTGAAGACATCTGGTACCGCACAGTGAAGTTTTCCAGAGAAAAACAACAGTGTAACAGTCTCTGAATAGATTTGCTTTTCTGGAGCCAGGGTTTGGACAAGACCAGTGTCTGGCAGATGCATTCCGGCTGAGCACCAGAAAGGACAGTGCCAATGCAGCTTGTGGAAGTGCTTGGTATGGAAGACCCAGTTTATTACCATAGGATTGGATTATCATAGAATTCAGTTGATTATCACAGAATCATAGAATGGTTTAGGTTGGAAGGGATCTAACCAAGTTAGTTCCAAACCCCCTGCCATGGGCAGGGACACATTCCACTAGACCGGGCTGCTTAAAGCCCCATCCAATTTGTTTTTTGAAATTAGAAAATTATCTATTTGCTCCTCCATTACATATATACTTTAAAAAACTAACCAACTAACCAAAGGAAAAAAAACCCACAACACCTCCCCCCCAAAAAACCCCAAAAAAACTCCACGCTTCCTCTTATAAGATCTTTCCCAGGAAGAATTCCACAGAGTTTCTTACCACGTAGCAAAATGAGAATATCATAACAAGTTGCAGATGTGTTAAGTTCCTGGTTAACTGATTTTGAGGCAATTTGCAATCATTATTCTATACAACAATAAAACAAAATTCATTTGGAATTGGAAAACACCACACAGGAAACATGATGGAATCTTGCCATATAAAATGTGATGATTTATATGAAATCATATAAACCATCAAAATTTTGCTAACAAGTCAGGACAACTGGATTGTAAAACGCTGCTTAACAGGAGTAAATCAAGGTGGGCAGTAAGCAACTTTTAATTTAAAATAAATGGACATGCATCAAAGCTCAATTCCCAAAGCTTTTATCTCTCTGACAACAGATCTGCTGTACAAACACGAGAATGTACCTTCAGTGAATACAGGCTTGCCAGATATCATTGGCAATGATCAGATCTATAACATGCATTGAGGATCTCACCCGTTTGATCCAGGAGAAGGAAAACAGGTTATTGAAATGGGTATTTCATTGGGATAACTTATCTATAATGAATTTCTAGCAGTCACATGGTAAAATATATTTTGCCTCACTTTCATAAATGCCAAATCTCAACAAATTAAGCACCAATTTTGAAAACAACCTCCACTGAAACTTTAATGAAAGTTCAGCAAAGTTTTAAATGATGAAGTTTTACCTCCTTCCAGATAATTTGCTGAAAAGTAGGAGAGGACTTTGACCACTAACTTGAGCTGTGAATTTTTTTATAACTAGGCAACCATTAATTTCAAAGCTTCTTTTGAAGCATTCATTTACAACTTATAGAGCATATGATTTGCCAGTGTCTACAGTATCTACATTAATATTATGCACTTTAAATCTCTGAGCCAATCAAAAAATGGAGTTGAAAGCAAATTCCATGTTTGAGACAATTTCTCCATACCATATCCTGTTAAAAATCCTTTTGAGTTGCTACATTCCCTTGTGTTATTAAGACTGAGTACAACTAAGTCTACTAAATTAGGAGTGGCAGGTAATATGTTAATGCCAGACCTCCTCCTGTCTTACATGCAACGGCTGACAGAGTCAGTTCTCTCCAGCTTCGGGGTTCTGCAGTTAGAGCTTTTCTTCCTGTTAGCACTCCAAAGATTGAAGAAAATCTGAACACACAACTGCTCCCATTAGCAGTGTCTGTGAGAAAATATCTCCTTTGAGGCAACAGCAACAGGTATCTTTTTGTTTGACAGCATCATTGCTGGTAGGTTTTTATTGTTGAGCATCTCTGATACCACAGCACATTGATCCCTTGTCTTGTACTTCATTTGTTGTCTTGGGAAACAAAAACCCAATGCATTTGACTGGGCAAAGTCTGAGGTCCACAATCAGAAAATATCTGACTTAATTTAATGTATGCCTTTAAGAAGCATACTGCTTCTGGCTCAAACAAAATAACGTAGGGGCTGCATGCCATTTCATAAAAAAGAAAGCTCAGTTAGCAAGGCATTGCAGGGAAAAAAACTTGGTTTGTCATTACTCTGTGCACTAACAATTGATCCTTTTGCCCAACATGATGAATGCACTAGAATCTGCCACAAAGACATTTCTAGATTTAGTATTTTAGTAGCATGGCTGTTAATTAAGGCATCAATAAAACAAATAGAGTCATTTCAGAAAGATGATTTAGCTGCTTAAATGTATTGTATTACTTAAAAATGGGAATTGTAACACCAGACTCCTACAATGAAGGAAGCAGAATTCTCTAAATACCAAGGGAGCAGAATTTCTTTCTTAATACTTTTATGAAGAGTCTTTAAGGGAGTTTGAAGGCAATAAACACCTAGAATTGAAGTATCTTCATAATTTTCTTACTAGACTGACAATTTTTGCTGACAAAAAGATTATTCATGAGCCTATCACCTCTGCCAAAGAACTGCACTGATAACATAGTATTAATAAAACAGTATATAGGGACATGAGCTCTTCCTCTTTATATACATATGTGTGTCTGTATGCACACACCTATGCATATGCAGTGTCTTCAAAATTATGCCTCATGTACATGTTCTTATGGACAAGCAGGTAAGAAATGAACTGAACAGATCACAGGATGGATGGAAAACCAGCTAACCTGCTGGACTCAAAGGGTAGTGAGCAATGGCTTGAAGTTCAACGGGCAGTTGTTTTCCACTGGATAGTTCCTCAGGGTCCAAAAACATTCAATATCTTTAGAAATGATCTCTGGATGACAAGAGTGACTGCACCCTCACCAAGTTTGTTGGTGATACCAAAATGGAAGGAGAGATACTGATCAATCAGAAAGAAGGGCCACCACACAAACACATCAACCAACTGCAAGATTAGTACAAGAATATTTGTACAAGGTTTAAGAAAGATAAATGTGAACTCCTGCATCCCAAATAACTGCACATAGCAATATAGGCTGGGGTCTAACAGTAGGATGAGTGGCTCTGTGCAAAAGACCCTTCTGGTCCTGGTGCATGTGGACCAGCAGGCAAATGTGTCAGGAGTGCAGCCAGCAGATGGAGGGATGTGGGAATCTCCCATCTGCCCTGCACTTGTTAGGCCAAACCTGAAACACTTTATCCTGTTCTGCTGTACCGATTCTTGGTGTCCCCAGTTCAGGTGAGATATGTAAAATTTGTGGGAATTCAGGGGACAGTCACCAAGATGATCAGAGGGTTGGAAAAGTTGACATAGGAAGAAAGGTTGCTTGAATTGGCTATGTTCAGGTTCGAGAAGAGAAGGCTCAGGAGGATTTAACCACAGTCTTGCAATATCTAACAGGTAGTCATAGGCCAGAACCAGGCACTCCCTTCACAAGAAAATAAGACAAGGGGTGAAGGGCTTCACTAGAAGTGAAGTTGATTCAGGGTAAATTCCATATGTAAAGAAATTCTACACTGTGAAAACACTTGAACACCAACAGGTTGTCCAGAGGAGTGGTAAAATGTCCTTCACTGGGAATACTCAAGAGAGTTTTACGGGGCCTTGGCTAGCCTAACCCAAACCTTGCTCTGGGTCCAATGCAGCAGGTTGGAACAGATGATCTTTAGAGGTTCCTTCTAACCTTGATTTTTCTGTGATTATGTTTGTGAATGAAGTAATAGAGTGCTACAAAGATTACAAATGCACAATGGTTATGATGTTTTTTCATTCTATATGAAAAATTTACTTGAATTTATTCATAAGTAACCAAGCCATGTCTGAGATATGCTATATATTCCAAACAAGTGTAGCCAAAGTCTCTAAATCATATCTTAAATACACAAGTCTGATGTCATATTTACTGTGAAAGGCAAAAAACTTTGAAATGTTAATGGCGTTTTCTAACTCTAAAAAATCTTTACTGGGCTGTTTCTCTATGCATATTTTTAGGCTCTGTTTCTTGTTGTAAACATAATATTGGCAGATTGAGATAGAGAGTGAAGTAGGAATACATAATTTACAAAATAGTCTAAACCCATCATAATCTAAAGGGATATATCAGGTCCTTCTATGGAGTAATGTAAACTATTCTGTACTTATCAACCTTGTAGTAACAAAGAAGCCTATTAAATACTGCAACACATTCCATTGTTTACATATTGTTGCAGCAGATATACTGTGTAATATGAAGGACAGGGCTTTGTATATTAAAATATCCTCACTTGAGCAATGTAATATCATGAGTCAAGTTAACTGAGGTACTCAACACTTCACGTTGTCTTTTTCCAAAATGGTTTATTTCCATCAGACCTAATCAAGCACTGCTTTAGCCATGGCCTACATTTTTTCTGGTGGCCAACCACACCTCCTTTCTGGTTGAGTGGGGTAAGAAGTCCCTGTCCTATCATTTCAATGGTACCAATCTAACTTTTCCTCTGAGGATCAACACCTGCTAACAGACTAAAATTATAAATGCAATTCTGCCACACCGTTACAGATAGATTACAGAACTACTCTTTGTTCTCAATTTTTAATTACCTATGAGATAGAAGGAATTCCTTATCTTTCAAGTTACGTGACAACATACACATCTTTCCACTACTATAGGAAAGTGAACTGGTAATTTTATCCAAAACCAAAAGGGTTTTGCATATGTACTTTCCTAAGATATGGCACAGAGGGTTTACTTATGCAAAACAAAATGAAAATCAAGCATTACGAATCAGTCGGTACAAATACATAAATTTAACTTAGAAACTTTTTAATGAAGTCTTATATTCCATAAAACTTACTCTCCT
>NW_008689674.1:37421-75031 GCF_000695815.1 Acanthisitta chloris
AAGAAGCATGCAAAGAGGCTGCTTGAAGCTATAGATAAATAATAAATGATGCTCTTCCCAGTGGAAAAACAGTAAGTGCTTTAAAAGTGCAGCAAAATGAAGAAAATCTGTGCTAAGAAGTTGCATGGAGCTAGGATTCCACATGAAAAGAAAGTGCTATTGTGTTTAAATTTGTAAATGATCACTAGATTTCTGGGTCAGTGCCCATTCCACAGTTAGAATAACTTTTGACACATTTTAAAGTGTTACTCACACTACTTCAAAGAGAATGCAGGAAAAAGAAAGAGAGCTTTCAATGAATAAAAGCAACTAATCCCTTTCTCTGGTGTTACGTTAAGCAAACATCCCTGCACATTTGGAATTGTAAAAGACATGGTAACTTAATATGAATAGGTTAGACTTTACTCCATTACAGAGGAAAATATTTTATTTCCTGGTCAATTTAAAAAATAAAGTCACAAAATGCAATAACTATCCTTCTGAGTCCAGGCAAAGATTTCCTTTCCAAGCATGAGAGAAAGAATTCTCTATTGTATTCAGCCTAGCAAGGCTATCTATGACGTACTGAAACTTACAGATTTAATGAGTAAGCATAATTAAACATATCTTTGCATTCAAGAGTGCAAAGCTAAGCAACACAGGCATTAGTCAAGCGAGGCATGATGAACAAACCATTCCAGTTACTTAGCACCTCCTGGAGTATAATCCAGAAAATTACTTTGGTTTCCCTCACAGCACTGTTGTGAAAAACCCAAGTCAGCAACTTGCTGAAACACCTTGTAAGTGGAAGCAGAACATTTTGTAAGAAATCCTCATCTCTCACAGTAAAGGAACTCTCTCTGAGAGCAGATCTTTTCCAACTCCTCTTTAGACAATTCCCAAACAGACAGTCTGCTGTCTGCTTCCACAGACTGTATCTAGCATATCTCACAGCCCTTGAGAAGTTTTCTAGGAAATTTTGTCCCATAAAATTAGATTTGAGACATATGTATGGGAGGCTTAGAAGACTCTCTCTCTCTCTGCTCATATGCTCCATGAGGATGTGTGTGCACATGAAAACAAAAGGAATAGGAAGCATTGTTTTGAGTCTGTTCTACGTATTTACAAACCCTGTTCCTCTTTCTATCACACAGCCTTCTTCTGTTTATCAGAAGATACATAATTTGGTGTATTTGAATAGGCTTAATAGTTCAATCATGTCAGAGTCCACTTGGACTCTTGCCACAATAAGCTACAGCCACAAGTCTCCATGAAGCAACACCACTGAATCTGTGCAGCCCAACATATAGTTTAGCTCCTGGCAGTGCACACCTAGGCCAGTAATTTTGTTCTGAGTATATGCTTACTTGTGTCACTTTTAACAATTGCTCAGTTTTATGATACTCTTCATACTATTTTGGCATCTAATGGTATTAAAATAACTGTCCAGCCTAATCAAACCTAAACTGTATTTCCAATTATTCAAGAAGAGTTCTTTCATTGTAACCATTGGAAAAAATCAGGACACAAAACCAAAACCTATCTTCTCCTTTCTCAACAAATATCCCAGTTGCTCCCCCATATTGCTTCTTTCCTGTTCTGTTCCTCAAAATTTGCATTCTTGATTGCATAGTGACCCTGTAAGCTCAGCAGAGGAAAGGGGAAGTGATGGGCAGTTGGGGTACTCAACACAGGCAGTGGGTCTGAAGGAAGTCCAAATCTAGGTGTTGTACACTCCTAGGTGAGTACTCTAATGAGGGTACTAGGCAAAAACTTGTATCATCACCCAAAACATCATAATTATATTTTTCCACAGGATTTTCTTTTTCAGCTTAGCCCAGCATATTTCAAGTACGCTCAGTCAACCCAGCAAATCAAGACATTCAAAGAAGTTTAGTTTGTGGATCCCAATGTTGATCCAGCCAAGACCCTGCCTGTGTAAAAGCATGCAGTAACACAGGTTTGGATGTGTGAAAAACTTTGGGAGGAGAAACTCACACACTTGTGTTGCAGCATTTTACTGCTCAGGTGTGCTCTCGCTCCCTAGATCTTGCACTGCTTTTGCTTCAGTTGCATTTTAAGTACACGAGGACCATTTTGCATCTTATATTTTGTCTCAAATTGTTCTTATAACACAAAATGAACTAACTTTGAGTGTCTGGTCTTCTCACTGACAGCATATAAAACATCATAGAATACCAAGAAACTGTCCTATCAATAGAAAGACAAATAAGTATATATTTACTGTGCAGAACATATAACTAGAACTTTTTGGCTCAATGCTTGCAGCTGAATTAGTCCACAAATAAGCTATTGCTGTACTATAATAAGATCTATAAAAGAAAATACTATAATCTGTTAAGGATTAGAAATTAAACCACTGGTTTAATGAAGAAACTTGAGCGACATTAGTTTTGCCACAATGATGTCAGCAATGACTTAAGAATTTGGTTCTCCATTTAGACTGCCTACAGCCAGTGGGATGAGCCTTCAGCTAAACTGCCTTTGTGCTTCAAGGAAGGAAACAGCTCCAAAATGAGCTGCTTCACTATTACAATTAATGACATAACCATAAAACTGGCCTGATTTACTCTGCTAATTTTGCAGTCTCAGCAAGGTCACTTACCCACTGTGCAGATTTCTCTACTATATCCTCTCCTGATCCCACTTCAAATGTGCCCAAAAGAAGACTCTTGTCTTTGAAAGATATTTGCAAGTTTGAAGGATTTTTCAAAACAGTTCTGCAAGAAAGGGGCTCTTCACTTGAATCTGTAATAAAATGCACTCAAGCAAAAAAGCCATTGCTTTGCTGGTATGAACCCTCAGTATTCCTCGGTATTGCTACTTTTTGCAGCTATTCATTGTACACCTGCAAGGTGTGCAGTTTTGATAAGGCAGGTGAAAAATGCTAATGAAGAAGCATCCTGAGAAGTCAGTTGCTGTTATGAACCCAACAGATGTTAGTTTTTTATGCAACCTAAGGCTAAGGAATTATTTACTTATAGAATGGAGACTTAAATTGACAAGTATCTCAAATTGAGACTCTGAAAAATCCCAGATCCTATTTTACCTCTGAATCTACTGCACTAAGAAAAGGGCAAAACTGTTTGTATTGAAATCTAGGTAGAAATTTCACTTTTCATTTGAAAATAGCCCTTCCTGATTGTGTAAAGAATCAAAATCTGGCCTTTCAGTCAGCTCCATGTAAGCCCAAAAAGTTTCCAGCTAAATCAGTCATCGTCGCAAGACAAATGTGATAGCTTGGGTCTGCAATGTTTCACTGATGTAACTTAAGTTATCCTTGAAAACTCACCAGATTCATTCTGCTGGTTTTTTCATCTGAAGTCAGAGGATATTTTGCTGTCAACTTCAATGGGGCCAGACACTCTTATCTTTAGTGGGGTGATATATTGCATGATTAAAATGGGTTTTGTAGAACTTTTGAGTGGAGTTGGAAAGAGACATCATTAACACGTAAGAGATGCAAAACACCTTAAGGAATAACAAAACAACGCTGTGTGGATTCCAAAAATGTAATTTTCCTTCCTGTCTTGGCAGAAGATAGTTCATAAATAATTTAAGTAAAAATATGTGCAAGAAAATAAACATTTCATAATCTAAATTCATATTTCTTTGCATAACAAGTGACCACTTAGAAAAATACTATGCATGAGATTCAACAATGCTTTTAACATTGTCAATACATTGAAAAAGCAAAAAAAAATGTATCTTTTACATATTTGCAATATTTGTTAAGGATTTGGGAAAAGTCAAGATGCTTGGGCTAAAGTATTTAATCTGTCTCTGCTTTATAAGAGGTAGATTTTTATCAAAGATGCATTTCATTTGCAAACAATCTGTTTTCTTCCTTGGCATGAATGTCTGAGTGTCTCATCTGGAGTTTTGTGCAAAGCCAAAATGTGTTATCAAGCGTAGTTGTTTTCTCCAAGATACATGGTTGATTGGAATCACACATTTAGAAACATCATAACATTAAATTTCAGTGGAGAATGACAATTTTTATTCCCAAATTATTTTTTAGGACGGACAAAAGGAATAAAATCAAAGCCCTTTTCAAAGTCAGGCAGTGCCCAGCCCATTATGAATAGCAAAACTTGACAATAGAGTCTTTCCTATGCTTTTCCACAAACTAGAGGTTGTTTGAGAATGAATGGAGATTCTCATTACAAATGTGTAATGAGATCCAGTGGCATTCTGTGGCATGAACTGGGCCATGAAATTCATGGATATATGTATTTATAAGCTAACTGTACCATCAGGTCTAGCTTGAAACTACATATTTACCCTCTATGACCCACACAAGCACAAAGGTAAGGCTCAACAAAAGTAAGACTAGCTTAAAATGGTTACCTATGAAGTGTCTTTAAAAAGAGAAGGGTGTGTTGGAGGGAAGAATGAGATATATATATGTAAGAAAATCACAAAAAGTAAAAGGGTTAAATTTGGAAATTCAAAATACTTGGCTTCTCTGTTTTTAAACACAGTAATAGATAACAATTCTAAAACTACCTACCTATTGTTTCAGCAAGATAAAAAAGTATACATTTTAAAGAATTTAGAAGGGCAACGTATGCTCACCCAATCTAAATTTATGTGGATGTCAGAGTGGTTACAGAATCACAGAACTGGTCAGGTTGGAAAAGACCACAGTGGGTTAGGTGGTCCAACCTCCCTGCTCAAGCAGGATCACTCCAGAGCACATGGCACAGGATTACATCCAGACAGTTCTTGAATATCTCAGTGAGGGAGAATCCATGACCTCTCTGGGCAATCTGTTCCAGTGCGTAACAGCACACAGTAAAGAAATGCTTCCTCACATTCAGGTGGAACTTGCTGTGCTTCAGTTAATGTCCATTGCCTCTTATTGGTTTGCACCACCGAGGGCTCAATTCTAGGGCCAGTTCTGTTCAATACATTTATCAATGGTCTAAATACAAGAGTTGAATGTGCCATTAGCAACTTTGCTGATGATACCAAACAGTGAGGTGCTTTTCACTCTCTTGAGGGACAAGAGGCCTTGCAGAGGGTGCTGATCAGCAGTAGGCTCAGGGTGAGCCAGCAGTGTGTGCACTGGCAGCCCACAGGGCAAACCCCATCCTGGCCAAAGAGGTGATTATCCTGCTGTATTCAGCACTGGTGCAGCCTCACCTCGAGTGCTGTGGACAGTTCTAGACCCCAGAATTTAAGAAGGATGTGAAGGTCCTTGAATGTGTCCCGAAGAGGGCAATCTGGGCAATCCAGTGCGTAACAGCACACAGTAAAGAAATGCTTCCTCACATTCAGGTGGAACTTGCTGTGCTTCAGTTAATGTCCATTGCCTCTTATTGGTTTGCACCACCGAGGGCTCAATTCTAGGGCCAGTTCTGTACAGCACACAGTAAAGAAATGCTTCCTCACATTCAGGTGGAACTTGCTGTGCTTCAGTTAATGTCCATTGCCTCTTATTGGTTTGCACCACCGAGGGCTCAATTCTAGGGCCAGTTCTGTTCAATACATTTATCAATGGTCTAAATACAAGAGTTGAATGTGCCATTAGCAACTTTGCTGATGATACCAAACAGTGAGGTGCTTTTCACTCTCTTGAGGGACAAGAGGCCTTGCAGAGGGTGCTGATCAGCAGTAGGCTCAGGGTGAGCCAGCAGTGTGTGCACTGGCAGCCCACAGGGCAAACCCCATCCTGGCCAAAGAGGTGATTATCCTGCTGTATTCAGCACTGGTGCAGCCTCACCTCGAGTGCTGTGGACAGTTCTAGACCCCAGAATTTAAGAAGGATGTGAAGGTCCTTGAATGTGTCCCGAAGAGGGCAACAAAGAGGGCAACAAAGTGCTGGAAGCAATGTCCTCTTAGGAGAGGCCGAGGACACTGTCATCAACACACACACCATTTTGATCTTAACTGCTCTGGCTTAAAAAAATGTTACAGAACTGCTTATAGAAAAGAGTCTCTTGAAGAAATTGAATCCGACACCAGTTAATTTACTAAGATATAAACAGCAGCAAAAATGGAATACATATTTTCTGTGAAAATGAACACATCTCTATACTGAAAGAAGCACTACAAAAAAAGGTAACACCAACGAAAATGACCAGAGTTCATTTTAAAAGGCTAAATAATTATCCACATATTGGACTGCTTTGTAGTTAACTGAAAATACTTGGCTTGCTGAAGAGACCAGGAGTAGAGTACGAGGAAGACAAATTATGCTCTGGCCAGACTAAGGTAACAGAGATGGTTTCTGCTGGCTTCTCTGGGATATGCCCATGTCTGAATGACCTGATGGCTGTCCCCTTCCACCAAAAATGGGATAAAGTTTCCTTCTGGGTATAAGGCATGAGAAACAACAGACACCAGTATTTGTATTTATACTGTAAAGACTAAGTTCTATTCTATTGAGATATAGCATTTTCACTGTGGGACTCATTATGTGCTGCCCAATTTACCAGCTACGTTTCAAGGACTAAAAAAAAATAATATTCTTTGCCAAAATTGTGGTCTCATAGGTGTGAATTTTAACTTTATGAAGAAGACACAACTGGATTGGGTTAGGGAGAATTTATATACTTTCTTTTCCTGCCTTTCTCAGATAGGTAAGGACTTTTCTGAGTTTAGTGATTATACTGTGCTTCACCAGGATTTGCAGTCAACTTGCTCTTCTGATTTTAGAGTATAGGGACTCACCTCACAGTACCTCTTAAACTCTACTTGCATTATAGATTCATACAAATTGTATTTTACTCCAGTTGTGTAAGCTGTGTCTTATCCTCAGTAGCACTTGGGCTATTTCTAGTGTTTACTCCTATGAGAGTTCTGACTAAAAAAGAAATTGCTGCTACTTTCACGTGGAAAAAAGTTCCAAACTTTTTCATAAAAGGAAATAAAAATGCTCAGGTAATACTAATGTTACTGTGGAAAACCAAAGGATGTTAAAAAAGCCACCATGTTCTATACCACTGAACATCCCAGCTATATGGGAAGTTGATGTTCTTCCCTTAGAAACAGCTGTTAACTTTTCTGACCTATATCTTTAATTTGAAAGGCCTGTCTTAAAAACTGTTGAATTCAGTGATGAGTATTCTGATTGATTTGAAATTTGTTGCATTATCTACTTTTGGAGGCTAAAAGATGACATTTCAAAATTGTTAGAAAATTATCAACAGGCTCTTTTGGCCCAGAAGCAAACCTGAATGGGATTTGTTCTCATTTCTGTCAGGTAACATACTACACAACAACCAGGTTGTGCTATACAACAGATACTGCTTAAGAAGAAGCAAAAGTGTGTTGTTGCACATGCATGGGACTTGGTGTCTTCAGAAATGCTTCCAACTATAGCCCAATGGACAGAATGCACATACACGTGTATACTTAAGCACTTATACACAGTGCAGACATAAAGTATTCTAATCATATCAGGTGTTATCCATGAAGACTCCCAGTCAGTATGCGATGGATATCTAACAACTAATCTTCCATCTTTGGAAAACAAACCTTCTGGGACAGACATATTTTTGGTGAAAGTGCCGTGACTAGTGCAGCTCTTGACTTCCCTGCTGTATCTTGGAAAGGTGCTTCCAAATGACAGGCATAATGAGGCACTTATCTTGTACTGAAATAAATGGGGTTTAGGTTTTTTTTTTCCCCTAAGGGAATTTAATTTCTAAAATAGAGACTAAACAGATGTAGAACCTTTGAGGGTCTCAGTTTAAGCCTACAGTTATAGATTTGGAATGATTAAAATTGATTGCAATCACAAAATTCTGGAGGACCTGAATGCCCAATAGAAAACTGCCTCTTGGCCTGTAGCATGATGTCCTCAATGCACCCATTTATGGTTTTTAGAGTTAAGTGGTAGTTTAGCCATCAAAAGAAACACCTTCCTGCATACAGTCCTTGCATGACACAAATACTTACACATCAGCTTATACACCTACCCACTTAAAGTATATTTTCCTTTTTGCAAAGCAGTTCTGATAATTGTTATTATAACATATATTCACAAAATGTGACAAACACAAAATCCAAGTGTAGCCATGTCCTAAGATCCTTATTTAGCTGAAATACTAGTGACCTTTTAGACTGATAGATCATGGCCCAGTGTGAATCCAGCCTATTCAGCAGAAAGTTCAGCAACTCATTTCTCATCCACTCCAAATCCCTGGGCTCAAGACTCTTTTAGTCCTCACTTTCCACTGTTTGTTCCTGAACAAATAGGAATTATTTGCTTCATAAGGTCTAATGCCTGTTGAAAGAATTCTTCTCTACAGTCCAATATGCATGACCAGAAGAGGTACTGCCTACTTCTGAAAGCAAAATAATTTATTTTCTGAGGCTGACACTTCAGTTACTGTAGGTGTACAAAGGGAAAAAAAATATTATTTAAAATTAGATAAAATCAAGGGTTTCTTTTTTTTTTTGGCAAGGGATTACAAAACTGTGGCTATTTTAAAAGGAGGAAAATAGGTTTATTCATAGAATCATTTAGGCTGAAAAAGATGTGCAGAGGTACACAATGAACATCTAGAGCTAAGTTTCACAGAACTCATCTGCTTCTCCTATCACAAATGTAAAGAAGGATGATATGGACAACAGAAACCAATTTTCCATTTGCAGAACATGGAGCAGAGTCAAAGAGGAATAAATAACCCACTCAGTTACCATTTGAGCTACAGGGATGAGACACATGTATCCCTGCACCACTTTAACAACTCATCAAAAATATGTTTTTGGAGATTTACCAAGTAAAGCTATCAGTCATGTACGTAGGCTAAAGTAAATCATGCAGTTTTGCTGGAACTTCGGGCAATAGCTTGAAATTGTGTTAAATCATTTATTCCCCAGAATTACTTTGTAGGTCCATCAGGGAACAGCAAATGAAACTCTTCCTATCATGCGTTTCCCTCAATTTCTCCAAGCAGACAGTAAGAGGCAATATTGCCATTTCTCCTGAAGCTTTCCTTAGGGGAAGCTTTCCTTGGGGAAGAGCCATTTCAGGCTACTGCAGACTTCCCAAGCAGATACATGAGGCAGAGGTACTGAAAGGAAATACGGCATGGCAGCCACAGCCCCACTGGTTTCTGGCAATACAGCAATTTCTCCAGTGTTTAGTTGGTGGCTCTCCAGAGCCTCTCTCTTTCAGCCAAGTGGAACTGCACCTGCCTTCCATTGCAAATAATCACAAGAGCAAAGCCTCCCTGTTGCCAAACTCTTAAGCCTGTGCTTGTGTTCTCTAGTTCTAGTGTAGCACTAATGGTCTATGTAACAGGAACAATTCCTGTTGGTAATTAGCAATGTCTAAGTCGGTAGTTAGAAAATTCTCTTTTCCTAAGAGAAATCCTGCCACCCAAGAGCAGAAGCTTGAAATGTCCCCTCCAAAGACTGCCTTGAGGTGTTACAGCTCTGCCTAGAATCTGGACAGGAGGAGTAACTGTCAGGAGCCATCTTGCCATTTTGAGGTGACCTGGTCTAGACTGGATGCATATGCATTAAGAAAGACTTTCAATTCATCATATTGGGAATCACAGGCAAGGATATCTGAGCAATGAAGTAACACCCTATGGTTTGTATATTGTTGTCAATCCTTTATTACTTTGGATGGCAGATAGATAGAAGTCGTTGCTTTCTGCCTTCCTTATACTAGCAATGGTGTATTTAGCAAACCTAGTGTACCAACTGCTCAAATGATTAATATTTAATTAACCTTAGCCTATAAATAAATGAACAAACCCCTCGATGTCACTGCACCTACAAGAACTACTGGTCTAATCTAGTGGTGGAAGGCCACGTTTTTTGAGAGCACCGTTATTTTATGTTTAGTCTGACCTTCAGTTGTCACTACACTACTTCTCAATTAAGTAAATTAACCGGAAATTCAGGGAACTTTGCTAAAAGAGTGAGAATTATGAAACTGCAGATTTAAAAATAGATACAGGATTCAGCTTTTGTCTAGTTTTTATAAGAAATACTGAAGCTTGACAAAGAAGTAGGCAAGCTCGTCGGCTTCTCACATGATCTCTGTATATTTACTCTGGAGACTGTCCCTTTTTTACTTTGGATACTCTTCAGGTTTTAGGTGCTATTTATTTACCTCAGATAATATTCAAATTCTGAATACCAGGACTCTCTTCTTCGCCTCCATCTCATTCTCATCATATCTGCATGTATAAAACATCAGAGTCTATGTATTTTGTTTGTGTTTGGATGTCAATATGCTCAAATAATTTTCTTTCAAAAAATTTTAGGTTTGCTTCTTGAGTAGATGCTTTAATTTTGCCTCTTCAAAACATGAACAATTTAATTCTCATTATTTTTTCCCCCTTCCAACTTCCTATATTTGTAGTTCACTACTCTTGCATGGTATGTTTTGCACATGATCTACTTGAATTCAAATCTTCTTTGACAAATGGTAGTGTTTTATTTCAAAGGACTTGTGAGCTTAAATTCACCATCTCAAATGTGCCTTATATATTTCCCAGGAGCTTTTTACTTTTCTTGGATAAGCAATAATATATTTTCTACTCAAAAAAAGCAGCAATAAAGGCTGCTGCAGAGTTGATTGGTAATCATTATATCTGCCACAAAAAGCCAAATACCAGAATAATTTTTTTCCTCCATAAATAACATTTTTTTTTGTGCTAAGCAAATGCCTGCCTTGATTTTCTTAGATAATACTAGTGGAGCAACAGGTGTCAACAGCTGAAAGTGCACTCCTTCCCAAGCTCAATCTAGTTTCATTAATAATGCAAGTTTATCTGAGAAAGCTGTTCCCAAACACACTACATGCTGCCAGCTCACTGAATGCATGCCTGGACTGATAAAGACAGTAAATTTCAAATAAGATGGAAAAAATATTCTTTCCTTTCTGAAAGTCTTATAATTTATCCCTCTACACAAAAAGATGGACACATGACCTTTATTCAGAATTGTTAAGCAAAGATTATACCTTTGTGTTCCAATGGAAATGCAATATTTCATATGAAATCTGATTTAATCTGAAAGGGATTTAATTTTTTTCTATTAAAAATATACAGAAGTGAAGTCAGAAGAATTAACTAGTAAATTATAGAATCACAGAATCATTAAGGTTGGAAAAGACCTCCAAGACCATTGAGTCTTTGACTGAACACCACCATGTCAACTAAACCATAACACTAAGTGCCACGCCCAGTCATGTCTTGAACGCTTCCAGTGATGGTGACTCCAACACTTCCCTGGAATGCCCATTTCAATGCCTAACCACCCGTTCAGTGAAGAAATTCTTCCTAATGTCTAACCTAAACCTCACTTGGTGCACCTTGAAACTATGTCCTCTCATTCTGTCACTCGTTACCTAGGAGAAGAGACTAACCCCACCTGGCTGCAACCTCCTTTCAAGTAGTGGTAGAGAGTGATAAGGTCACCCCTGAGCCCCCTCTTCTCCAGGCTAAACACCCCCAGATTCCTCAGCTACTCCTCACAGGACTTACTCTCTAGACTCTTCACTAGCTTTGTAGCCCTTCTCTGGACATGCTCCAGTACTTCACTGTCTCTCTTGTAGTAAGGGGCCCAAAACTGAACATAGGATTCAAGGTGTGGCCTCACCAGTGCTGAGTACAGAGGGACAATAATTTCTGAACACAGTATTTCTGATACAAGCCAGGATGCCATTGACCTTCCCGGCCACCTGGGCACACTGCTGAGCCATGTACAGCTGGCTGCTGACCAGCACCCCCAGGTCCTTTTCTGCCTGGCAGTCTTCCAGCCACTTTGCCCCAAGCATGGGGTTGTTTGCGACCCAAAAGTAGGACTTGGTGCTTGGTCTTACTTAACCTCATACAACAACTCAGCTCATCAATCCAACCTGTCTAGGTCTGCCTGCAGAGCCTTCCTGCCCCCCAGCAGATCGACACTCCTGTCCAACTTGGTGTCATCTGTGAACTTACTGAGGGTGCACTCAATCCTCTCATCCAGATCATCAATGAAGATATTAAACAGAGCTGGCCTCTATACTGAGCCCTAGGGAACACAATCCGGATATAACTACATTCACCACCACTCTCTGGGCCTGGCCATCCAGCCAGCTTTTAACCCAGCAAAGCTTGCAGTCCAAGCTATAAGTGGCCAGCTTCTCCAGGAGAATGCTGTAGGTGACAGTGTCAAAGGATTTACTAAACTTCAGGTAGACCACATCTAGAGCCTTTCCTTCACCCATTACATGAGTAAACTGGTCATAAAAGGAGATCAGGTTGGACAAGCAGGACCTGCCTTTTTTAAATCCAGGGTGACTGGGCCTGATCACCTGGTTGCCCTGTACATGCTGCATGATGGCCCTCAAGATGATCTATTCCATAACCTTTTCCATCATCAAGGACAGGCTGACAGGCCCGTAGTTCCTGGGATCCTCCTTCAAACACTTCCTGCAGATGAGCATCACATTGGCTCACCTCCAGTAATATGGGACCTCCCCAGTTAACCAGAACTGATGACAAATGGTGAAGAGTGCCTTGGTGAGCTCTTCTGCCAGCTCCCTCTGTACTGTCAGGTGGAACAGGAGTTTTTGTTTACTCCTGTTACAGACTGGTCACTACTACAGTAACACTGAGGGACTGAGTCACAATATTTACAACATAAAATATGAGAAAAATAATATAAATTGGGATGAGTTATTAACTATGCATCCAATGGGTGTATAGAGAGGTTTACATTGCCATGCATTACTGTGAAGATGCTTTGTTATTTACACTACAGTTCCAGTACTATCATGAAGCCTTTTCTATCCTCCATTTAAATCCCTACTGTCTAGATAAATATTTCACACAACTTTTGCATACTCCTATTCTGGACAGTATTATAGACTAGCCACCTAGAAGATAATTCTTCTGACTGCTAAGGATAACTCACCTAACCATAATTCTAATAGAATTTATTCAGTATTTTTCAGTTCAACTACTACCTAATTTGTGGCAATCTTCCAAGTCAAATAATATTCAGAGGAATGACAAAGTACCTATGTGCTAAACAAGTTCAATCTTGCATTTTGCAAGAGGCTTCCATGTTTTTTAACTGATTATTTTTATTATCTTTTTAAGGTTGCTGAAATCTTGCTCTATATAGAATGCATTTTATATTTCAAATATATCACAGAATAACCATTATAACAGCTGTAAAGTCTCACTTAGGGAATTGTTCCAAAGCTGTTGAGAGATGAAAAGCTGAAAAGTGAAGTCTTAAAATACTCTCAGGCTGGGGAGGTCGTTCTGCTTCTGAAGACTGGTAGTTTAGCTTGGGGCTTTATCTTGACAGTAACATGTGCTTCTCCAATCTTCTGCTGTCTTTTCCCTTTTTATTTAGAAAACTAGGGCAGTCATTTTGTGTGCCAAGGTAATTACATGTAACTGTGAGCTATGATTGTGAATTTCTAAAATAGGTAATAAATCAGGTGATAAAAGAGTAATAAACTTCCAATTCTGTTGCATAAATCTAGGATTTACATGCTTTTCCATTCCGTCTTGGTACACCTCCTGTTTCCAAACTGAACTGAAAGATGTTTTTCCAGACTAGTTACAGAGAATACAATGACAAAGCATGGTAAAGCAGTTCCAGTTGCACAGACTGGTTACAATCCCTTGATGGTTGCTACTGACTATCCAGTCAGTAGCAAGCCTAGTTTAGTGTAATTTTTGTTGAACAAAATAAACTACAGATTAATCCTGCTGAGTCCATTAATCCATAGTCACAAAACACTGATCCACCTCAGATTCCTCTTTGAAGATGTAATAATTACTTAAGAGATAATCCTACAATGATTCTGTTTTCCTTCTTAAACAGTATTTCTAAAATTTTAAACTGCATATGGGCTACATAATGGAAATGTCCTTTCTCTTTGTCCTAGTGAAAACAACAAAATCCCCCTAGATTTTGTGACAGAAGGCACATATGCCATTTTTAAAGATTCCCCTCATTTATATGAGAAAGAATAACAAGTCCTTTCGAAATAACTAAAACCTGTGTATTTTAACCAACAGTCTTTATAAAATGGTTTCAGAAGAATTTGAAAGCAGGGCGCAGGAGTACAACAAAGGAAGAGAGAAAAGAAAGTATTCACTGGCCTAATCCACCCAGCAATGCCACAGAACTTTGTGCTCAGAACTTGGTATGGTCTCAGAAGTCTTAAATTAGCAGCTGGCACTAGCCAATTTTAAAAGACAAAGGGGAAGAGGGGGGAAAGCCAGAAAAAAATTTCTTCTCTACTTTGTTCAGAACAGATTTTACACTCTACCTGAGCTACCAGAAGAAAATGCATTCTACCAGAAGATGCATTTCTTCTACCAGAAGAAAATGCATTAAAGCAGGCAGAGGAGGGCTGAGAGGAGCTGTGGAAGAGTACTCAACAGCAGGATAGGAAACGTGGACAGATGCCAGGCAAATTACAGTAGAGGGAGAGGGGAGAAAACCCCAACCCATTCCCAAAACACCAAGATGATGTCTTTGGTTCTGAGACAACCAGCTTATGGGAAGAAGCATGGGCACAAAGTAGTATTCATGGGGAACCCACTAAGCATTCAATTCTAAGTGCTAAAGTCTATAATGTTATGAAATCCCAAAGCAGACCAAAGGGAACACTGTAGGAATTTTGCTTTAGTAATGTTGTTTAAAAGTGGAATCTGTATGATACGTCTGGGAATTGGCATTTTCTGATTTGTAGTTGAACTACATTATATATAATTGTTTTGCAAAGCAAAACCACAAATACACTCTAGCCAAATTGCAAGTTCCTGTACTCTAAGTTTTAATTGAGTCTATGCATATCATAAACTTTGTGGCCTCTTCATATGATGTCTGATAATTTTTTTTACATATTTAGCTCTCATAAGTATTGGAAATAAAGAATTTTTGATATTTTCATTACAGTGCTATCTCATTAATTTTGAAAGATATTAGTTAAAAGCTGGGGTTACCAGTTTATCACTAAGTTTTGAGAAAAATGTCATTAAATGGAAGCAGCAGTCAGTTTTCACAGCATTTTTCATGGATGTAGAAGCATAAACATCTGCTTTTGTGTCTTCCCTCCCCCCCCATAAGTTTCTCCAGGCTTGAAAAATAGTTATGCACCATAAATATCACTCTATGAGTCATTTACTTAAGTGAACAGCTGCCTGCTAATTAGCCAAATGCTCTCCATTTTAAATCACACAGTTAAATGAACACACTGCAACAGGCACAAGAATGAAGTGCAGGAACTTTACTAAAATGATGAAATGGCAGAAACTTGTTATTTCTGTAGCAGGAAACAACAGAGGTCATTTCCTTACTCTGTATCTATGGACTGAAACACGTAATGTTCATTTGCAGTAGATTGTGGGTCTGAATATAGAAAACCAGGCAAACACCACAGAGCCTTGTTGAAATATATGAAATGATACTGCTCTTAGACCACCACAGGTTTCTGTCAATTTAATAATGCTAGCTTTGCTTTTTCTCATGGAACTGCTGAACAGTAGTAGCATCTGAAGAGCCAGACTGATAGGCATTAGCAAGGATGGCTGTTCGTGTTTATTGGAAAACTCTTCTATTCTACAGTGATTTAGAAAGATAATCAAATCTAGACAAAAGATGAAGCAGGTATGCCTTCCTGAAAGAAGCCAAACCAAACCACCTTTTTCTCTTGACCATTCTCACTCATCACTCAAATCCTGGAAATTTTTTTTTTCTATTAGCATAATTGTTGGCGACAGAAAAGAACTGTATGAGTCAGGACTTCACTTTGAGCCTCATATCCTGCCTTCTTAAACAGAAATTCTTTTAATCTTAAATACAATAAAAACCCAACACAAATCCACAATTCTCAAAGGGAACTCAAGTGGCTGAAACAACCCCATGTGCATACTGAGAACAAGGCATCTGATCCATCTGACTGTAACTAATATTTTGCAAGTCCACCTTTGAAGGTCAATAAGCTTTGGGTGTGCTTTTATAAAGTTACATCAGGACAGGATTTAAAGAGGTTTTCATTGTCTGTTTGAATCTTTAGGCAATCAGAAAAAGTCATTTGACATAGGAGCTAAGAAGGACAAAGCCATAGGATCCAAGAAACCAATATCTGAAATCCTTTATTTTTTCATTAAATTCTCAGTTCAGGTTAAACCTGATGTAAAAAAAGATGACAAAAAACCCAAACCCCAACAACCAACAAAACAAACAAACAAACCAACCAAGGAAATATACTCAGGCAATTATTTCTTCCTGAGGAGCTCTGTATTTCACAGAAAACTGACATACCTCAGAGAAAAGGCTACTGTGTTGGACACATTCAGACCTGATTTTCAGTAGGAAGCACAATACACACATTTCTTCTTGTTCTCCATTTGTTAAAACTGAGAGGTATGCTTAAACAATGAACCAGGTCTGCAATATCATTACAACAGTGACCTCCAGTGAAAGACAGCCGTAAAATGAATCACTCACTGACAGATTAGTCATAGTGAAGGGCTTTGAAAATTAAATTGCTTTACAGTATTTGCCATATTTCTATTTAATTTCAGAAATATCCAATAATGATAGAAGCTATGAGCAGTTTATGAATAGATTTTCAGAAGTCCAGTATTCTACACCTTTTCTTACATTATCAAAATAATTTTTGAAATGATGTGCATTTAAAATAGAACGGTGTGAGATATGATTATTTTCAATAGAAAAAGATTAAAATCCTTTAAAAACCTATATTCATAATGATAATGAATAAAGAAAAGCCCCAGGAGCTACAGGTACCTTGTGTTATTTAACATGATGTGTGACAATACCTGTCTACCATCAGTTACCAATCACATCCTAACCTCTCATTTCAAGTGACCTTACGTTACTGGCTTTTTTTCATCTTCTCATCAGTGCATCGCAGTTGGGAACTTAAAGTAACAAACAATTAAGTACAACTCACTTCCTGATTGTTTGCCAAATTTACAGTGATCCATCCACTCATCCAGTCCCACAATCCTGTGAAATCTGTCTAGCAAACCTGGCAAAACTAAAAAAAGAAAATCCACTCCTCTCCACCCCCACCTCAGGCTGGAAATGAGTGTCCACAGATCCTGCTGATTTCTATTTCAAATGTAGTCTATGATCTTTTGAATTTGGAGTTTATAGTTGCTATTCTGTTCTTTTGTAAGATGTAAATGACTTCTTGAGGCTTGGAGCCTATGAAAAGGAATGACAAGTGGACAAACAACGTCTGCTGTAATCTGTGCTGCCACTCAAGAATCAATTATTTTAAGGAAGATGCTTTGCAATATGCTCTTTTCATTCTGCTTTCCTTGGTATTTGCAAAAGAGTGAATGTATCTCAGTAGCTAAAAAGATTTTATCTCAAAACAATGAATAGCCACAAATCGAAAAGATTTGCACAGAACCTCCATTGTTTTACCAAGAAGGCAGAGGGCAAAATTTGTTATTAAAAGATGCAGATGCCATCTGTTCATTGGGAAAATAAACTGCATCATTCACCTCGTATGTCCCTCATTCTTGCCAATATGCATGATTCAAAGAGAAGACACATATTTTTGCAAAAATTATTCACATTGCACATGGAGAATTAACACTTATTTTTTAAGCACAGGCATCATGGCTTCTTACCAACAACCTTCAAGAAGGCCCTCTGCAACAAAAAGTGATCTAGTTCTCATAGACCATATCTTTCTGAAGCAAGCTTTCACCCAGTCAGCAATCCCCTTCTTGCTCTATTGACAACACCATCAGCCAAATAGGCAAATTCTTTTAGGAATGGAACTGCCACAGGTACTGCTGAGGCAGGATTTAAGTACTGTTATGTAAAGATGAACTATTTGAGCTCTATCTTGTTGTGAGGGTACTAAACGCAACTATGAAGAGAACAATAAAAGAAAAGGGCGTAAGGAAGACAAGAAAGGGAAGAGGACCATACATTTTGGGTATTTCCAGAGGGGATTACAAATGTTCATGTTTATGAAGTCCACCTCAACTGTGGGTCAGGATTCTGTGCATTTGTAGCTTGAACTGCATATGTCTGTTGTGCATGCATAGAAAAGACATGCGTGTTCACAGAGACACATCAAAGCCAAAAAACTGCAGGACATTTAAAAAAAGTATGCGAGTATCAAAAACTGCAGCAATAACAACAAAAACCTGCAAACCATAATCGGAAGGTCTTAACAAACACATTCAGCTCTTTTAGATCAACCGTTTGTTTCACAGAAGACTAAATAACAAGACACAGGAAGTAGAAAATTGACTTTAGATGGATAGCTTCATTATTTCTACGAAGTCTCATCATAAATATCCTAAAAATGCAGAAATCAGTCGGAAATGCTTCTCTCCACAGGATTTAGGGACACTTAGGTTTTTCTTCTTTGTTTTGAACACTCAAACTGAATCAAAGCCACTTCGAACTTCTGTGCTTTACATTTGTGTAAGAAAGACACACAGCCCAAAGCAAATGGAAAATCAGTCAAGCTGTTTGAAAATACAGGTTCTGCAGCAGTGAAATGAAATTAATTTGCATTCCCAGATTAGGAGGCAGAAAAATCAAGAGTAACTTCCCTTTCTCATTCTTTCCTGTTCTTATTTTTCAACCTTAAACTTACAGTGCTACCTCCATGGAATAAGACAGCTGTTCATTTTGTTGACAGCCTCAGCTGTAAATCAAAAGTCTACACATGGATTAAAGTCTTCCTAGCAGGACCAGCACATGCACTGTGCACTCAGAGACAGACCAATGCTCAAAGACTTTCCATCTACCTGTACAATTTACAAAAGCAAATTTCACAAAATTACCATCTTCAGCTTTGTGCCACTTCAGTGTGGGTGTTTTACTGAGCTCGATGTTGGAAAAGGATGCAGTTAATTTAAAAGCACTTATGTATTGTCTCACCAATGCAGGTGAATTAAACTCAGATCGCAGAGAACAGTTACCATCCTCAGCTGTTTGCTCTACTTCTCTCCAATGGGTTGCCATCAACACTGCATGGATGGGAAAAATGCATATGAAGCATATCCAGAAACCATTGCAGTTAACAGCTTCTGGCTGCTTTCAGGCAAGCCAAAATTGATTCTGGGCTGTAAATTACAGCAGGAGATGCTTAACCAAAAACTCGGTAGTTTATACAGCATGAATAGGGCAGACTGAATAGGGCAGACTGCTCCAGAGAGTTGCTAAATCAAACAGCTCAAAAAACTGTCCTGGCTCAACTGCAGCGCTCAAAATGGATCCAAGAAGCTTGACACTGCGAAATCATGCAAGTGGTAACCACTCTTTTATTCAGCAATGTTGTTGCATATTTATTTTTGCAGGCAATGCAGGTATTTTGATTAATCTTCTGCTTTGCAAATGCAGGGAGAAAAACCCCAAAAGATGACAGGTCTGTCAGGGTGGCTTCTGTAAGAGCCTACTGAGAGGAGGCAGCTGCTCCAGGAAGTGATTTATTCCTTTCTAAAACTGTTAGCTGAGACATGGAATTGCTTTTTAAACTGACCATTCCTTGATCACAAAGCAAGACTAGCTGATGTTCTCATCGCACCTAACTTTTAAACATTCGATTAGATGTCTCTTATCCTGAGCAAACTTCTGTTCTGATTCAGGTTATTCCTTACCAAGTATTTCCTCTTTTCTCAGACAGAAAAAAAAAAAAGAGAGAAAGGCATTTCAGCCACTTTGTACACTAGATTGCTACCTGTCTATTAAATTTTGATGCTATAAAGATTTTTCTAATGCTCAGCCTAGGTTTTTCCTTCTTTAATACTATCATATACTCTTAATTGCACTCCCACTTTCTTCTATGCTAAATAGATCCACTGTTACTATTTATGGAATTTAGAAGAGATATTTCCAAGCCTATGAACAGCTAAAAGAGCTTGCTCTTGCATTTAAAAAATGAGTAGATACCAGATCAGAACAAAAGGAAATAACATGCTTCTGAAGACACACTTGGCTTTGCCTTGTAAATCAACCATATGACTCATTTAAATGTCAAGTTTTCTCTGCAGGATTGGCAGGATACCATACATATTTGAGGCTGAGGTAAAACTAAAACTTCACAGACAGTCTTTTCAGCCTGGGAGTTCTTACTGCTACATGAGTTACTGATTTCCTATGGAAATTCGAATTTGTCAGCTGAAAATAACAGATGAGACATCAAAATGCATTTTCTCAGGTAAATTTGCACTCAAATTCTAGCTTTAATATTTTGAAAAAATCATCTAAATTATTATGTCTAAACCAAAATACTGATGTAGTAAGATGATGTGTGGTTGGTTGAGGACTCTCACGCTTGCTTTGAAAAGATTTTGTGTTAAAATTCTTTTTCTCACCAAGCAACCTTTCCTTATTTTTTGAAAAGAGGAAAGAGAGGAAGCTGCCATTTAGCCCAAATTATGTAATTTTAAAATTCTAGGCAGACAAAATTATTTTCTTCTAGGTGTCAGTATCCTAAGATGACACTGCATCCGAGAAACTAGAAGTCCTTCTAAGAATGTTCAGTTTGGAATAAATCTCCCAAAGCGATAGAACTATTTTTGCTGTTTCTGTTCCATAATGTTATAGTCTTTTAACACTAGAAATTCATGGAGTTATTACCATTTGGAAAAGATATGAAGCAAAGTTTATCTACCAGAGTCAAAAAACAATTTTCTCATGAACTTTACTATGGTAAGGAAAATAAATTAGAACTAAAGGTCGATGAAGAAGACCAAGATTTGATATTTTATGCAAAAAAAGGTCCCAGGGTGGTTAGTGGAAATGATAGATGAATAAAGAAAAACCACATAAAATGTCTGAAAGAAAAATAGCGCTGATTTCTAAAGGTAACAGAAAACTTTGTCAAGCAAACTAACGATGGGAGCTAGTTGCATTCCCTATTACTGCTTGGTTTTGAATTAAAAACACTGTTAATTTATGCAAAATCCTGTAATATTTTATAATGTAAATATATTGCTTCTAGGCTGTTGTATTACTCTGTATGGTATTTGCAATAGAGGCAAATGTTTTTCCAGCAGCTTGTTCAATGAAGGCCTGACTGATTAAGGCTTCTGGGTACTCTAAAATAAGCTGATAAACAGTTATCAATACAAGGTTGAGATCTGTTAGGAAGCACTTATTGAGATTGTTTTTTCCTCTTTTTTTTTTTTTTTTTTTTGAGATAGTGAGTCTACTTTTTTTATGAAAGGAAGGAAAAAAACCCCCAAAAATATTTTCAGACACTTAACATCATATTTTGCAATATTAACTCAATATGAAAGCAAATAATAGTATGTCACCTCAGACATCCAAAATATTGGCAGCTATTTCATTAAAATTCATGAGAGTTCTTTAAAGTTGAATGGATTTTTTTATAGATTTTGAGAAATGAAAGTGAAAAATCCATACTAACTATACAGGAATACATAATGTGATTTATGAACAGCTTTTTAAGCTGGAAAAGGAGTGGGGGAAACCAGCCAGGTTAAAAAAATGAAATAAAAAAGACATTTAATTGCACTATAAATGTACATTATTATTGTACTTCTCAGCCCTAAAATGAGGAAGAGAACGGTCTACCAAAAACCAGAGCATATACTGTAACAAATTAGGGTTTAAGTCACACAAGGGGAAGAAAAAAAGCCTCCAACATGTGTCATTTGTAAGGGTTTCTTCTCCCTTAATTACAGATATTTGATGTGACATTAAATGATTAAGAGGACCAAACTGTCAGTTTTCATCAGCAGACACTTAAACAAGTAGCTTTGAAGAAAGTGTTATGAGAAGGGGCATCTTTACAAGAAATCCCCTGCTATTGCAACATGAAAATTCTTCTCTGAATTCTTCTCCAGGGCAGTGCTGAAGATTAACACTTTAGTGAAAAGAGAAAAATACCAAGAAAAAGGCAAAGGGGAATAAATGAGCACAATGCAGGCACTGACTCTTGCAATGCACAATAACTGCCCAGGGAAATCCATGGATCCACATTTCTCATGTATCTTGTCTTCAGGGAATGCACATGATTATGTATTTTCAGAAGTATGTATTTTCACATCTTGATTTTGATGCCTAATCTGCGACAGAGCTTGGTATCTAAGGAAACTGGAGGTGGATATTATGAAAAAGTGGGATATAAATTTTTTCCTGTATTTCAGTGTTCTGTATCAATGAGGCACTTGTAGCCAAGGGATTGTATGAGAATCAGAGTCAAGTGCTGGTGAAACACCTCAGATATATGGAGTACAATTTAAAACTGAAACACTGGCTGGGCTTGACCCACGTAGGCTCACCAAGCTGGATTTACAACACTGCCTGACACTGGTTTTACAACACGTGCATTCAGACAGGGTTTTCTGAGGTGGAAAACAACTTTACAATGTCATCCCTCCTTTCCCATTGAATCTCAAAGTCTACACTCTTTGCTTCTGGACGCTGCATTTCTTGATCTTGCAATTTGTTCTTTAAGTTTGTTAATGACAGGTTCTTTGATGTTTCTCTGATTCCCCTACTGGAACAGAACAACCACCCCCAAAATTGAATCAAATACATTTGTTTGCATTAAGAGTTTGTAATTCTGTGTCAGTCCTACAACAGTGTGCAACCACCCTGTGGATTTTGCTCACCATCCTCACAAGTAGTGATTCAATAATTGGTTTTGCATTAAATGCCTTTTATGTTGTTAATGAACTCCTCTAAAGGTAATTTTAAACTATAGCTTTCTCAATTAAGGTGTTAAGCAAGAAAAAGTATCCTCTTTCATGCATTAAATAGCACACCAAATAATTGCTCTAGTTAAAACTTATCATTCTTTGAAGAAGCTGCAGCATTTTTGTTCACCTGCAGTGCTTGTTCGGGCTGCATCAGTTTTCAGAATTAAAATGATCATGCTGTCAGCTTTGATCACTGTGGATGCTTTTCAGGTTTCAGTCTTCCTTGGAATATAAACTTTAAAGTTAACTTAGATGAATCGTATTTAGTCATAATAACGCCTTGGCAATTTCTCTACCAGTCGAAATAGACAATTTAAGCAGCATGTAATATTTAAATCCTTTATGCTCACTTGACTTTTACCAAAGGATGTCTAAGGCCACTCCCTCCCCAGTCATTTTAAACAGTGCTTCCTGTTGCTATATGGTAGCAATCTCTGCACAATGGAGAGACATAGTCTTAAGTAAAAATAAAAGTAACTATTTGCTGCAACCTTTTGTCTGAGCAACAAAGATGTTTAAACTTTCAAGAAGAAAACAGCAGAATAACCTGGATTTGTTTCCTTAAATTAATTACCTATACATGTTGCCGTTATATAACGTGAATTATATATTCTAGACTCCCCAAGTCTTAAAAATGAGAGGTATAAAGGTACCCCCCCCCCGTCCACTCCCCAAACCTGGAGCCATTCCTTAATATTCATCTTGCCACCCCTTTCGTAGTCCAAGCAGCACATCTCACCCCTTGTTATTTACATCCTTTTAAGCTCTGCAATACATTATTGGCTCGGCTGATACTTCTATGGACAGCATCAATCCTCACCAGCACAAATGAGATTAACTTTGAAACAGCAAAGCCTCAAAAGGAACTTTACAGACTGGGAGATTTGCCCTCTGTCACCCAGGAAATCTCTTGAAGGGCAAGAACAAAACCCTGTCTAGTGTTCTGGTGTTTGATGTCCTAACTGCCCAAAACTAAATGTAAGGAGTACTGTTTTCATTAATGCCACAACTGGAAGAGCCCACGCCCTGATGGCACTCTGTGAAATACGGATTCTGCATGCCTTCTGCTCCTTTGGCTGTGGTTGGGATGGTTTTGGTAATGCTGCATGTAAGCAGCACTGAACAGAAACTATCAGAGCAGACAGTAAGAGTGGCAGGAGCAAGCTGAGAAACAGCACGGCTTGTAATTTGTGTAGTAGCTCCATCTACCCAAGTGGGGTTTCTTTGTAAAGACTCCCTGCCTAGAAAATGTTCTGCACAGTTTTGGAAAACAATATTCAGTGCCTGTGATGAATACTTGTAAACCAGGAGCTTGTCAGAGTCTACGGAAAGAGCTACTGCAGCTTAATGTTATTGTGCGCATCATTATCACCCACGCAAACCTTTTGATGGATGGATGAATAATTCCCATGTGTGGGAAAGTAACACCAAGTGATGGATTTCACCAGCATAAATATCACCAGCAATTACTTGAAACTGGCAAGGAAAAAAAAAGACAAAAAAAAAAAAAGTACAGTGAACACTTCAATTTGGAAATACATTAATTTTAGATAAGTAATTCTAATTGAGAGTTTTATACACCATGACATAAGAGAGCCTGAGCCTTCAAAATGGGATGAAGTTTGTTCTACCTTTACTATGATTGGAAAAGGGATGCATAAACGATGAAACATCTTTCAGAGAATGACAGTGAATAATATTTTGTTTAGTTTTCCATCTGTTTTGCAAATTCAGATTATGAATATTTTTCTGTAATATGATCTTCATCTAGACAGTCCCTCATAAATTGTACAATTAAGTTCTCCATATCCACTGTTTGGCTAGCAAATGTTTAACATTATTATGGATAAAATCAGTTTTGCTCATAACCAATACAGTGGATGATAACTATAATGCAGGACAGTCCAATATCTGCCAACCACATGCAGAAGGCACATCTTCTTATTTCAGAAGAACACTCATTGATATTCCTGCTCAACAACCAAATTATAAAATTTCTTTTAAAATTAAAATATAAATTTCTTTAAAAATAGGGTATTTTCAAGAGGACTAAGGCAAACACTGCTGCTCTTGTGCAGTAACTCACAAGTCATTCATAATTTTCTTCTTGATATGTATCAGTATATAAGAAATATCAAATTAATCTATATAGCGTTTCTTAAATTTTGTTCCTTCTTTCTCTGCATCCCGTAGTACAAAATAAGCCCGAAAATCACTTATTTTTCTACCAAGAATTACTCTACTTGTAGGTACTAGAAAATGATAAAATGACTGGCCAGAAAACAGAAGCAGAAAATTGAAATTGCTGATGGAGCATCTCTGTGTCACTGGAGCCCAAAAGTGATTCGTAAAGACAGAAAGAGAAAAACTTGGTAAATCCTGAATGATATTGGGGGATCTGTCCTACAGTGGATGTTAAGGAAGGTCTGTAATCAAAGGCTAAATGACAAAAGACCACAGTAGGCCCAACTGGCTTGATGAAGACTTTAAAAGACTTTATTTGAAGGATGGATTGGCCTTTAAAGACATACAGTTCTGTATCTGTATACACACATAAGTGTGTATAGAAAGTGTGTGTAGAAAAGAAAACAAAACAGTTCTTAGCTTCTTGATGTAAAATTAAAGAAACATGTGCCTGAGCACAGTTCAGCAGCTTCATGTCTTTTAAAGGTCTTATTTTGGTATGAAATCGGAGGATTGGATCAACAGGTCAAATCTTAGGAACTTCATGGAGTTTAACTGATGGATGTTATATGGCATATACTCTTAAATAATTGCTAGAATTTCATGAATAAATAAATAGGAGCATTGTGTCACTGCTGAGGCTGTACAAGGATTCTGTTCTATTCTATGCTATGTAAAAGATCAAACATGCCCTACTGGCTTCATGCTCCCTTCCATGCAAACTATGTAGCATAAGTGGCTTTTTTGAAAAACAACGACAACAAAACACAAGTAGAATATTTCTGAGGCAGCACCTAGGCTATTTTCAAGCCTGCTACAATGTATATGTAAGACAGTACATAACTAAACGATTTGGATGAGGGGATTGAGTGCATCATCAGCAACTTTGCAGACGACACAAAGTGGGGGGGCAGTGTGGATCTTCTGGAAGGCAGGAGGGCTCTGCAGAGGGACCTGAATAGGCTGCAGAGATGAGCTGATTCCAACGGGATGAGGTTTAACAAGGTCAAGTGCTGGTCCTGCACTTTGGCCATGACAATCGCATGCAGCATTACAGGCTGGGGACAGAGTGGCTGGAGAGCAGCCAGGCAGAAAGGGACCTGGGAGTTTGGATAGATAGAAAGCTGAACATGAGCCAGCAGTGTGCTCAGGTGGCCAAGAAGGCCAATGGCATCCTGGCCTGGATCAGGAACAGCGTGGTCAGCAGGACCAGGGAGGTGATTCGGCCCCTGGACTGGTGAGGCCACCCGCACCTTGAATACTGTGTGCAGTTCTGGGCCTCCCAGTTCAGGAAGGATATTGAGGTGCTGGAGCAGGTCCAGAGAAGAGCAACGAGGCTGGTGAAGGGACTCAAGCACAAGTGGTATGAGGAGAGGCTGAGGGAATTGGGATTGTTTCGCCTGGAGAAGAGGAGGCTCAGGGGTGACCTTATTGCCCTCTACAACTAACTGAAGGGAGGTTGTAGTCAGATGGGGGTTGGTCTCTTCTCCCAGGCAACCAGCAGCAGGACAAGAGGACACAGACTCAAGTTCTTCAAGGGGTGGTTTAGGTTAGATATTAGGAAGGGTTTTTTTACGGAGAGAGTAGTCAGGCATTAGAATGGGCTGCCCAGGGAGGTGGTGGATTCACCGTCCCTGGAGGTTTTCACAATGATACTGGATGTGGCACTTAGTGCCATGGTCTAGTAACCACGGTAGGGTTGGACTTGATGATCTTGGAGGTCTTTTCCAACCCGGTTGATTCTATGATTCTATGATAAATACATGATTCCTGGGCCTTACACTGTGTACATGTATTAGCCAAAAGATTAAATGACATTAGGTATAAGATTATCACATGAGTCTTGCAAATCCTTTAAGAGATGCGCTAAAAGTTATGAACTCCATTTAGCAGAACATAGGGCCATATAGGAAGGATGGTATATGCAGCTTCTTGGTGTCCTGATGGCTGTTAGACCTCATGTTCTGGGAAAAGGCATTTAAACTTACCATTTCCAGAAGCATTAGGTACTGACTTTATCAGTTTTTTAACTGAAGGCTACAATTTTGTTTGTTTGTTTGTTTCCCTCAGTTTATGTGGCACTTCCAAATTATTTACATCAATTTTGGGAATACTGAATCTCCAGCCCTGCTCCGCTTCTTCTTCCTTAGACACATCTTTTGCACTTATTTGCTATCCTTAAAACTGTGAAGGCCTTTCAGCTCAAGACAGATGGAAAGGCCTATTTAGTTACCAAATGTTCTTCTGAGAAGACGAATTCATTTAGTGAAGGGGGATTACATATGGCTAGACCTAGATTTTAACAGGTTACTGACTCAGTTGAAAACATTTCAAATTATACCTTATGGATGTTCCTATTTTCAAAAAAAGTCCATTATTTGTATCTTTTGGGGCAAGGGGAGAGAAAGCAATCATTTATTCTATTCTATATTATAAATATTACAGCTTGATTCATCTGAAAGAAAGTGGATATATTCAACCGTGTTTTCTGCTATAATCATGCTTTTTGATACTTCATTTATAATCCAAAATGTAGTATGACAGAAAATATGCATAAACACACACACACATTCTTTTTATATTTATATTACATAATTACACAGTATGGGACAAGCAGTAGAAGTAATACATACAGTATGTGGCAAACAACTGAAGCATGGTTTAACGTTCTAATAGCGAATAGTCCTGTCATTTGTTTTGAGATCTGTATTCTGATGATTGCTATGTTCTGTTAATTTCGTTTTTGACCATCAGATGTCTGTCTTTCCTTCTTATTAAAGGTTCATTGCATTTGCGTTCTCTCCTTTCAGTGCTAGGTGCAGAAACACTTTGCTTCTGCTTACCTTGCTGTTTTGAGTCAGTTCTGCAAAGGTATATAGGCTACTTATGAATTTTTAATAATCAAATCCCTCCCCACAGCTCCAGAATAAAACATATATGTGCAATATCCAGAGATTCTTTCTTGTGTGGACTGTTAGCCATTGTAAAGACAAAGTTAACTTGGTTACAGTGGAAAGAAAACATGTTAGTACTAAACTAAAATGAAGATGGAGAGCAAAAGTGAGTATCCATATACAGATTCTTCATTAAGGTGATTAAATTGGCTTAAAACCAATGCAAGTTAGGGAAAAATCTTTCCTTTGGAGGCAAGATCTAAATGAAGTTCAGCATTACAGTACATAATAAAGATAGAAACATCAATCTAGAAGGCTACCACAGATGGTTTCACCTTCATTTTCCACATTCTGCTCCCAAGCAAAGAGCTGCAGCAAAAGAATGAAACAAAATATAAGATTATGCATACTTTTGATAGCAGTACAAAATCGAAATCTCTGTCCCTCCATTGACCTTCCTGGAATGGAAATGCACTGAAGGACAGAGAGCAAGATATTCTGGCATTATCTGCCAGCTCATTCCAGATAAAATAAACTGACTGCCTTTCACCTTGGGCTGAGCTGCCAGGGTCCCATGTGACCCTTCCTACCCTCATACTCTGTGAAGTTTGTATCTCAATTTACTGGCTTTTTACAAATGGAATAATGACACTCATCCACCCATTTAAGGGTCTCTAAAGCATATTACTTATTGCTTTTATTATTTGACAATCTTGTTGATATTTCTGATACCCTTTCAGGCATTTCAGGCCTCTTTTTTTCCCCAAATTTTCAAGAAGCAAATGTGACAGTTAAATTTCACATCACGTATTGACTAAATTGAAGTAGTGTTAAAAATTAATGAAGAAAATGGAGTATTACTTAAAAAAGCAGGAAAAATAGCAAAGCAGGCTAAAGAAACAATTTAACTTGTGACTCTAATAGGGTAGTTAATGATTCAAATTAGCTTGGCAAAAGAATTTGAAACAGACAATCAATGCTTAAATGTTTTTTAGTTACAGTAAACAGTATTCATATCTCAAGCTGTATGGTTGAAAGGAAGCCTGAAGAAATTAGACCACTGGGCCCATCAAAAGCCTTGGGCAGAAGAACATTTTAAAATCACTTTAAAAGTATAATTTGAACTACATTAATGGACAGAAGCCATTTCTGCTATGTACTTTACAAATGGAAAGGCTACACTGACCTAAGTTGCTGATGCTATCTCATCTGAAAATGACAATATGCTCTCTTGTAAAACCCTTTTCTCTGGTTTCAAAGGTTGACAGGCTGATAAGTTGAGTGTCATTTGGCACTGTAGCACAGGAAAAGTTCTCTGAAACAAGTCAAAATTACTTTCCATCTCTCTTCACTCCCGAATAGAGATTTACAACAATTGGGTGGCCTTCCAATACATTTCACTGGTTTTAATAACAAAGTCCTCAGAACAAACTACTGCAAACTTCAATAAACGTACTTCAGGGGCTGATGTACCTGAACTGTCTCTCAGAAGCTGTTTTGGTTTTTTAAAAAGTAATTTGGACCTATACATAGTCTCTCTTGCTTCTTCACTCACCCCAAAAATTCCTATCCACTGACTGCAGCAACACTCTCAGCTCAGACTTTCTTGAGCTGCTGCCTGCAAACCAGCTGAAATTTGGGTGTAGAGTGTAGAATAAGCCAAGTGGGCACAGTGGCTATTCCAGTGCCTTTCTCTGATTTATTACTGTGTGGCCAGAAGGACAATCAAGTTCTAGACTTCACTATAAAGAAGAAATAAACATACATAGCTTCTCAGCTTAACAAAGCACTAAGACCCACATATACAATGCAGTACTCCACACACCTTGACACATGCAACACAGGAAGGATGCAGCAGCTTAGGTAGGGCTTTGCCAGTGCTGCAGATATTCTTAAGTCAGTAAACTTGATGGCTCAGACCCAAATGTAGGTCTTTCAAGCCTAAATTCAGTGAACACACACACATGATGGTTAAATTACTGCTAACTTGAGGCAAAAGAGAACCAAAATTGGAGATCTGTCAAAAGTGAGAGCTCTTCAGAGGAGAAAAACCATAAATCGTGGCTTTGCCACAGAACACATTCCTTATTTGTATCTGCTAAAAATATAGAAAAGGTTTTTCAGAAGACATTCAGAGCAGAATGTATTGTGTCACAGCATCAATATATGTAATCTTACCATTAACTCAACACTTTAAGAAGAAAGTAATAACAAATATTTCCTGAATTGAACACAACCTTTAGAGATGGCAAGTGTTTAAGCGGGAATCCCATATAATATTTCCTATAACCACAGGAAAATTAAAATAAGTAGGATGCAGTTACTCCTCTAGAGTTTTTCTTTCCATTTTGGGGAAGAAAGACTTGTTCTTCCTATTAATGCTCTCTCAGTGACTTTATAGTAAGAAGTGAAGCATCATAGTCTCTTGTTCTTGGTATCCCATTTACCAGTGCACAGGAGATAAGCAGATGGATTAATGAAGACACAAAGGAAGACAAAGATTTGAGAAAAAACGTAAAGTTCAGACAAGGGATGGCAGGTAAAGGGAGGCCAAATGAATGAGGAGTTAGGAAAATAAATGGAATGTTGCAAGATATTTACAGCAATGTGCAAATGTACAATTTCTTTATTCGCAATTTAAATCAAATATAAATAGCAATATAAACTATCCTATCATACATTGTTTCAATGGAGGTTTTTGAATGTATCAGCAGCTGCCTAGCCTGCAGTTGCTCAGGGTCAGCTTAAAAAGTCAAAACATGCTTTCACCAGAGGCATTCCAAAAAAGAAGCGTTAACAGCCTAGTCAGTGATTTGACATGCAAGACCAAGTTGCATCAAGCCTTTTCTTTTCTGATAAACTGAGTTGCAAGTTCAGAATGCATCTCATGTCTCCCAGTGTAACTCTCATGGCAAAAATTGTTTTCCAAGTGTTCTGACCTCCTAAAGGTGCATATTTTTCGCTGCCTTTCTTCAAGTTGTTTTCAGTTTTTCAAGATGAACGCGTGATATTTTTTCTAGACTAAGAAATGCACTTAGGTCTATTTGTTTCTCCTCAAGGTGATTTCTAATCTTTCTAATTAATAGAACCTGCATACACTTTATATTCCTTCCTCAACGGTCACTGTAATGTTAATGACATTGACTCTACCTCTATTTCCACATTTTCTCTTTAAGATATCTCCTACATGTGGATTGTGGCAACTTGCCAGTTTGGTTTCAGTTTCAGGACAGAGTAGCATTTTATTTAATATACTGTAGGTAATTACAGTAGATAACATATGTCTTATTCTAAAACAGGAATATTGCACTGAACACTCCATTGGTTCACATTATCTTCTCTAACAGCCTCTGAATTACTGGAGCTGCAGATCACAGTTGAGTCTGTCCTGGCTATTTGTATTTCATAGTTTCATAGTATCATAGAACGTTAAGGGGTTGGAATGGACCTCCCCACTAGTCCAGGTTACTCAAAGCTTCATCCAGCCTGGCTTTGAACACCACCAGGGTCATCCACAACATCCCTGGGCAACCTTTCCCAGTGTCTTAGCACTCTCACATTAAACCAGAGCATTTGAACCAGAGCATTTCACATCACTGAAAATTGATCCCAAATGTGGGAGTGTTGTCAGCTCTGAGCATTATTTGGCATACATGTATCCTAGTACAGAATATCCTTAGGGATTCACTTCCACTACTTTACATGTTGGAGTTGTAATTACATCCTGGCAGTGGCACAGCATACAAGCCCTCCAAGCAAGAGCTTTTAATTGCAACATTGTGAAAGTTCTGCTATTCACTAGTATAAACTACCATTGAACAGTTTGGTGGAAGACAAAATCATTGGTACAGCCAGAGGAGAAACAAAGGCAGGTCTACAGCACCTTTACACTACCCTCTGTGTTGCAGACATCCAGTTGCCCTACATTATTACATGATGCTGGCTGCAATAAGCCCATGCAGAAATTATGAGCCAGAGTGATTTTGAGGAAGCAATTACAGCAATTAATTTTGTGACAAATGTATACCATGCAGTTTTGTCAATGTTAAGCTTCCTTTGCTGCAAGGTCTTCAAAGTAGAGTTCAATGTACTCCCTAACCTAGCAATGGCAAAACCATGCTTCATTTTAGCAATAGCACTTTGTTAACAGAGAATATAATTCCTACCACTAGGAAAAAACTCAGTGAAGGCACAACACAGAACGGCAAAAAAAAAATCACCACTGAAAACAGAGAACAAGGTGGACAATGCAAACTCCAAACCAAATCAAAACCATGCTGCTTTAGCCAAGCTTAGACTCATTTAAGCTGCAGACCACAGCTCCAGAATTGGGATACAGAACAGGTATGGTTATCAAAAGCCACCTGCAACTGACCTGAAGTTCATTCAAAGAATATCCCATCTTGAAAAGAAACTTGCTGCATACAAGAGACTTTCATGGTGGGCAAAGTCCTGCCTTCCTAACCAAATTCATGATTTGTATCTTTCAATGCTGAAGGACTTGTAAGTTGAGCTTGAAAAGGGTATTGCGCTCAGATAATACTTTAATAACATACACTAGATGATACTTTAATTAAAAATGGCAGTATGTTTAGAACTGTCTTCTCAATGTTCCCAGTCACAGAAGACATAGATTCAATTAAATTTCAGAAAAGTCAGCAAAGGCAACATTGGACTAATTTTAGATAGGTAACAGTTTTGCATCCCAGTGCAAACATCTTAAGAATCTTTCCACAATGTGCTTACTTCCTTGTGAGTGCTATGGGAATAGCATGTCATACATACAATTTTCATGGATTGAAGTCACACATAAATTTCCCATTGCCAATACAATCTCCAGTCTGCTTTGTTAGGTGTGCATGGTTTCTGCTAGTGGGATACAGTCCAAATTCTTTGCAGAAGAATTAAGAAACCTTGGCTGACTGTCAAGCACCCACCTAGCCACTCTCTCTCTCTCTCTCTCTCTCTCTCTCTCTCTCTCTCTTTCTCTCTCTCTCCCCCCCACCCCCCCCCACCCCCAAACAGGAAAAGGGAAGAAAATAAGACAAAAAAGCTCAAGATAAAGACAAGGAGATCACTCACCAATTAACCACCGGAGGCAAAACACACTCAACTTGGGAAATTAATTTAATCTATAGCCAGTTAAAAATAGAGTAGGATGGTGAGAAGCAAAGACAAAAAACACAAATGCTTCTTCAATACCCTTCTTCTCAGTATCAACTTCACTTCTTCGTTTCTGACTGTTCTACATGTCCACCAGCAGCACAGGGGAATGGGGAATGGGGGTCGTGGCTAGATCATAATGCTTCGTCTCTGCTGCTCTTTCCTCCCCACACTGTTCCCCTGCTGTAGCATATGGTCCACTAAGGTACACAGTCTTTCATGAACTGCTCCAGTGTGGGTCCTTCCCATGGGTTACAGTCCTTCAGCTATAGTGTGGGTTCCCTATGGGACACATATCCTGTGAGAAAACTTGCTCCTGTGTGGGCTACTCTTCATAGGCTGCAGCTTCCTTCAAGGCATGTGTATCTGCTCCAGTATGGGGTCCTCCAGAGGCTACAGGTGACTGCTTCAGTGTGGCTTCATGGGCTGCAGCAGGACAACCTGCCTCACCATGATCTTCACCACAGTCTGCAGGGAAATCTCTGCTCTGGTGCCTGGTATACCTCCTCCCTCTCCTTCTCCACTGACCTTGGTATCTGCCTTTCACATTTTTCTCACTCCTCTCTCACACCTGCTGTGCAATGCTTTCCACTATTTTTTAAACATGCTATTATAGAGGCACGACCAGAGTCCCTGAGGGGCTCCGCCGTGCCCTGTGATGGGTTTTCTGGAGCTGGCTGGAACCATCTGTGTCCGCCACAGGACAGTCCCGGTATATCCTCACAGACACAATTCCAGCACTGCCCCTGGGCAGTGCCTGGGCATGGACACCCAAAACAGAAAAAAAAGAGAAAAGGTTATAAGCTACGGCATATAGAAGCCCTTTTAAAAAAACAAAGTAGTATCTTTTCTCTTGTTGAAACAACAGTTTGTGTGTTCAGCTCAAGAACATTCATGGTGACTCAACTGGCTGCTTTACTCACATCATTAAAAAAGTCTTTTTGCTTGGACAAAAACAAATTGGGATACTCAATATGTAATTCAGAAAAATGCAATAAAATAAAATAATTTGAGGGAAACCAGACAGGCTTAAGGTGCATGGTTCATAATGTCTACATTCACTGCTCTATGATAAACGGCATGACAAATGGTTATGATATCATCTCATTACATGGTACCATAGGCTCAGAATTTCACTTGAATGTCCGGGAAAAAAATGGATTGAGAATTAGGGTATGTAGGTAGACAGCATCAAAAAGTATTAAAAATCCCCTTCATCATACACTTGAGTATGAAACTGACTTCATTACACCTTGTCTTTCAAAGCAAGTTGAAAGCCACAACTAATATAGTTCTTTTCATCAAAAGGTCATTTCATTTATTCTATCTGCTGAGGTAGAATGACTAAAATCAACGGGTATTGAAACATCTGGAAGGAATATAATATTAGAACAGTGAATTAGCTGCTGGCAGAAGCTATTCATGGTGTAACTGGAATGCAATCACAGAAAGTAAAATTAATTTTCTAGTAAGACTACAAAAATGTAGAGAAAGACTGATGTGTCTAAGGCAAGAGAGTTTCTAAGGCTTCTAATGTTAGACATATTCCTTAGACTATTGCTTTCACAACATCAAATAATTTGGCACTAATGGGATTTGGTTTTGTTTTCCTATTCTTTATTAAAATAGAATGAAAGTCAATGTAACACTCATCTGTCACACTCAGTAAAACAGGTTTACATTTGTTGATTTTGTTTATGTGCTACTAACGTGTTATTTTCTTCGTTAATTTCATCGGTTTACCACTATTACTTCTGTTTTGTGATCCTCAGCCTTTCTTACAGTGATGCCAAGATTAATCTTTAAATCCTGTTCAAAAGGAGAAAAATCCATCTTGATGTTTTAAAGATTTCTGATATGATGACATGTGATACTAATTTATCCACAGTTAATTTTTATTATGAATAGTTTTATGGATAAATTTCAGTATTATATTCATTACTAATTGATAACTCTAGAACATTGCATACAAGACTAAACCACCTGGGGCAAAAGGAAAGTGACATTAATTACCTCATTCAATTTGAAAGGTATTGATACACTTTTTAGACATGTGTAGATGTTATTTATAAAATATGTAAACAATTTGCTTTATTTCAAGAACGAAACTCTCTGAAGCCTAGGGAACACCAACCTGATAACTACTGTTTTCTTTTCCTTTATCACAATCAGGCCTATTTTGAGCTATAAAAAAGAGAAAATGTTTAATTAAAAGTTAATGTGACCCTTGGCCCACTGGTCATGAGCCAATCCGTGGTTGTACAGCACAAGATTTAAGGGTTGTTATTCCAAAGCATGGCATCTGTTGCACTTGCACATCAAAAGCTCTGGTACCTATGATTAGCCTAGTCTGACTGTATATTATGTTATTATTGGAAGAAAAATAAGTACAGAGACCAATAGCAGCTTTCAGGGAATAGCCCGATTTCCTTCTCAGTGCCCCCTAGCTTGGATCTTAACTGAAACCCTGGGTTATAATGCATGAAATTTAAAGTAACTCTCTGTTCTCTCTATGCTGGCTGCTACCTTAATCAGAACCAGAGCATGGTCTGGATCAGAAGATAATCTAGTCCAACTGCCACCCTGCCACAGGCAGTGTCACCTTCCACGAGACCAGATTATTCTAAGCCCCATCCAACTTGGCCTTGAACACTTCCAGGGATGGGGCATCCACAGCTTCTCTGGGCACCCTGTTCCAGTGCCTCACCACCCTCACAGTAAAGAATCTCTTGCTAATAGATAATCTAACCATATGTTATTTCACTTTAAAGCCATTATCCCATGTCCCACAGTTACATGTCCATGTAAAAAGTCCCTCTCCAGCTCTCTTGCAGGTCCCCTTTAGGAACTGGAAGGTTGCTCTAAGGTCTCCCTGGAGGCTTCTCTTCTCCAGGATGAACAACTCCAACTCTCTCAGTCTTTTCTCATAAGAAAGGTGTTTTAACTCTCTGATCATCTTGGTCACCCTTCTCTGGATACTCTCCAATAGGTCTACATCCCTTCTGTGCTTGGGGCTTGGGGCTCCAAAGCTGGATGCTGCACAGGTGGGGCCTTACATTAAACATAACTTGGAATTAACTTGAAAAAAAAAAAGAGCAAACCCACCCCAACCAAAAGCTCCCTGAGAGAAACAAAAAAGAGTTATGCTAGACTTTAAAAAGTATGTTTGTGCATACAGAGTGTCTGTCTTTATGTTAGACCAGTTGACAGAGTTGAAGGAAATCAGGGAAGCTCTCATGGACAGGTCTTTTCTAGCACCAAATTGTTAAATGCCTTCATGCACCTATCCTAGTCAAAACACACTTTCACTTTTCTCAAAAGAAAGAAAGTAAACAAAACCCCCAAATTACTTTTGGAAAGTACTACTACAGACGTGCACATGGTCACTAGAGGGACCAAAAGGTCGAAGTACGTGAGGCTGAATCAGTTATGATTTCCAACCGCGCAGTTTTCAAACACCTTCATCAACATTAATTTACATAAATATGGTAATTGCTTCAGCAGCTCCAGAGGAACAAATGGAAACCTCACAAAACATTCAACATATTTGTATCTAAATGGGTCTAAGTCTGCACTCTACAAATTCTGATTTGGGGTGAGATGGGTGAAGGAGGCTTGCACAGCTAATTCCAGCTGCACTGGACTTTGCACTCCAGAGACTTTGTCAGTAAAGCAAACAATGAAAATAACATATAGCAGGACCTCAGCCTCAGCTAATATCTACAGAAAAAAGAAAACTCATTTAAAGCTATTTCTGTAGTTTTTCGCCAAAATATAATTTAGGAGAGAATGGATGAAGGTCTAAATAAATTGGCTTGTTCAGGTATCACTGAGACAGTACATAAATGAAAAAAATATTGAAGTGTAAGAAGGCAATAGTCCAGCTGCAGTTTTAGATACCTAATAGAGCTGACAGGCTTGTAATTGGAAATGCATTACCTTCTGAAAAAGATGAAGGACAGCAAGGAACACGAATGGTGAAATGCTTACATGCGTTTCCTTAGAGAACTATTTTCTTCAGACCAGAATGACACTGTGCACTATTTTACATTACTGAAATATTATATTTGAAAAAGGCAACAGGTCAGTTCCAGATTTTATTTTCTGAAGACAGAATAAAGCCCAAAAAGTAAGAATAACATACTGCAATTTATAAACTATTGTACAGTTGTGCACAATGTTATGCTTTCCATTTTATTTTAGTAATACTCTGCTTGGTATAATAAGAATGTGGAATCCCATTGTGTAACTCAGAAAAAGAGAGAGAGAGAAAAAAAAAGAAAGACCAATGGCCACAATCCTTTTCCATAGCCAGTTGCTATCAAAAGAAATAACTTGATGAAATACCTGAGAAGTTCTGTGCAAGTGAGTTATTCTCTGCCTTAAAATGGAAGAACAATCATTGAAAAGTCACAAAATTCACCGGGGTGCAGGAGAAAAGCCCTGAGTCTGGTGGGAAGGCCTAGATCATTATATTCACCATTTGTATCCCTACAGATAACGACACCTGAAGGGTGTATGTTTCTACTAATCAGCAGATCTCCAACATGCCTCTTCATTTGTCACTGGTATGTGAACCAGATGTTTGTAGCTCCCTGCACAGCAGGGTTTCATGGACTTCCAAATATCCTGCATTTCCCAATCCCACTCATGATGCCAAGTATATATCAATATCCCATTCATGCACTACTGCCAAACCTTCTCCTGC
>NW_008689674.1:75044-95836 GCF_000695815.1 Acanthisitta chloris
TGATGTCTTATCTAATTTGCAACTTTCCAATATGCTGTTCTTGCCTAAGCAGATAGAGAAGGCTGCAGATATTTAATTTGTAAAAGCTACTGTCATAACAAAATTATTCTTTTGACAAGTTTTAGCTAAAAAACAAAAAAAAAGAAAGATCAAATGTAGGATCACCCCACTTGCTTTCAGTTGCATATCTGGGCTTCTGGAACTGCATTTCATCCATTGCAACTTTCCAATATGCTGTTCTTGCCTAAGCAGATAGAGAAGGCTGCAGATATTTAATTTGTAAAAGCTACTGTCATAACAAAATTATTCTTTTGACAAGTTTTAGCTAAAAAACAAAAAAAAAGAAAGATCAAATGTAGGATCACCCCACTTGCTTTCAGTTGCATATCTGGGCTTCTGGAACTGCATTTCATCCATTCAATTAAATCCATTTTGAAATGTAAAAATAACATTTACTGCAGAAGGGCAGGAGACTTTCCTTGTTTACCTTGTTCAAACACTTCTCGGTCTTTAGCATAAGAGTAATGAGAGTACTCTGAACTAAAAATGCAAAATTGCCTGTCCCAGAAAGATAAAAACTGTATCTGCAGTTGAAATATAAGGGGAATATTGATAGTTTATGGAAATGTGGACAGCTCAGGAAACACTTATCATCCAAGGATACTTACACCATACCACCTAGGATGAAATACTCTACTTAATGCTACTTTCCACCATTCATGCATTAACCTTCATTCCAGCACTCCCACGTACCATCCCACTACACTGTGGACTAAAGACATTTTCACAGCTTGTCATATTGCCATCACACCACTGACTTACTTGACACTACAAAAGATGCTAATGGCTTTGTCTGGGGATTGGATGTTTTCACCCCTTAATTATCAGAGGACTAGTTATGTTTGTCTGTCAGCTGTGTGCATAGTTGGGGGAGACATTAGATTGCAGACCTGCCTGCCTGCCTGAGAGATGCTACAGCAGGTCCTGCTCAGCTAAAACGTCTTAATTTCCCTTTGCACATCTCAACTCTATGCAGTCCCAGATGCAACGAGCCTTGCACTGAGCTGAGAATGACAAAGCACAAGGCCTTGTGTTTTCACTCCTTTGATTCCTAATTCAGGGGCCACACCGACCACTAAAAGCAAAGCAGGTGGATTTGTCTATTTAATGATTCAACTAGGAATCCTTATCTGTTCAGGCATTTTTTTTTTTTTAAAGGACAAAGTCTACCAGGAAGAAGGTGTTCAGAAAGAAGGGTTTCTTGCACAAACAACACTACTTCAGCTAAAGCTGGTTGCTTGGTGACTCCCAAATGCAGTGGGAAGGGCTAACCAAATTATGTCTAACTGCTAGAAGTTTAAGGGGAAGGCTTCCTTCTCACAGCCCCTGACAGAAAAGCTTCTTAGCAATCTATTCAAACAATGAAACACTTCCTCCAGCAATATAAAATTAATATGACAGTCTTCTGTGGCAGGGACATCTTAAACTTACAGATTTCTGAATATATTTTGTTTACTAAATGATACCCTTACTAGCAAAGGGACTACAATTAGATATTTTCCATTTTTAAGGTTTTTTTTTTCTTTTTCCCCCCCTGAAGATTGTCATTTCTATAACTGAACTGCTAAGTTGCCATGGTATTTTGAAAAAAAACCCCAGAGATTCTCTCCCACCAGCTCTGTGAGCTGCTGGTACATGAGGCAGGCCAGGCATGCGGTGTGCTGTAAGGAACACAGCATGCCATCAGGCACAGGTGCCCTTACAGTGAAGGCAGGATCAAACACAAGGCAGGTGCAAACAAAACATTCTGCATTTGTACTAGAAAGCCTTACAGGAACACAGGCTCCTTCGGGTAGTCATAGCACATCATTATTACTAAGGACAAACACTCCCTGTTTCTGCCTCCTGTTACATATACTTAGAACAACAAAAGGGTTCTGTACTGCCCCATTATGTTGTACAGGAATGGACTGTGCAGCCCTTTTAGAGATGGGAATAAAACTGGATTTAATCCATCTTTCTGTGGGCTGGATTCTGCTTGGGATCTATCCCAAAACCTTAAGTGGTCTTTATCCTCTGTTAAACATATACCTGATCTGCAGTACCTCTAGGCTCTCCCACACTGCACATCTAATGATGCTCATCTGACAGCTGATCTCTTCCCTTTCACTCAAATGCTGCCCCAGACACTGCCACCACCAGATCTCATACAGAAATCTACAGAGGACAATACTATGGCTGTCCTTCCCCACCACAGGGAGAAGCTCCAACTGCAATTAAGTAATCAGTCGGACACTTCTGGACAGGAATTCAACAATGATCTCTGTTTAGTAAACTAGCAAACACTAACGTGCACATAAGAAGTTGAAATTGAAGAAATTTCTAAGAATTCTGCTGAATTTGGATTTTAATAAAACACCTTACATAACAAACATTTTTCAAGGGACATGAGAATGTCTGCATTAATGAGAAAAACTTTGTTAAAATTCGAATCATTATTTAGGAGCAAGTGCTAATTTAAATGGCATTTCATACATTAACACAGTCTTAGTTGATATTTTATATTAATGAAATACCATCAAATGTAATCTAAACAATTTAATGGTTGACTGGGTTAATTAGAATTTTTTAAAGACTGATAATTAGTATTTTTTTTAACCTCAAGGTCACAGCTCAGAGCCAATATCTTACTAATTAAAGTAATGACAGTAATTAGGAGGACAAATATAGCGTTTTCATCTGAAGATCTTAATGTTTTACTTCTGCATGTATTTCCTCAAAACAGCTACAAGTTAGGTGACAATTTTTAAGACTCATGTTATAAAGAAGTGGGCTGAGACACTGACAGAAAACAACATTTTCTTCAATCATCATAGTAGAATGCTGGAAAAGATTTTGCACACAGGCTGGTAAACTGTCTTGACAACTTTGCAAGGCTGATAAAAATATATGTCCCTTTTTATCCTCTTCCAAAATGGAAGTATCACTGTTGAGCTTGACACAGAGTGTTATACAAATACCTAAAAGTGCTTTCAGTGAACCTAGTGAGGGTCAAAATACTCAGAATTACTAAGACCAATGAAAATTTTCTTTGCTAATATATGTAATAATATTTATTAAATTAATGTATTAAGTACAAGACTGCTCATATAGTACTCATCAATATACAACCACTTTCAACATAAAAGAAATTGATTTACTGTTCCTAACACCATTAATATTAATCAACATACGTAACTCCTACATAAGGTGTATTGACATTTATAGTTTAGGGCAGTTTACGTCCCAAGAGCTTCATCTACAAATATCAGAACAAAGAGCTCCTTTCGCAAATGATTTATCATCTTTTCACTCATTTAGTACTATTTGTACTATCAAGAACAACAGACATCCAGCTGAAATCACAGCTAAGATCATGCATCCAAGATCTTTCTACAGGAACCTTCTGGTTGATCTAATCGAGACAGACAAAGAGTAAGAACAAGAAAATATTAGGACCTTTCATGGAATTGGAGCAATACCACCAATATATGGGAAGAAATTTGCTGGTAGTTCAGCAGAGAGTCTGCAGTGACAATTCAGTTTGGTGCCTTAGCAGTCTTCCAAGTGATACAGTAAGAGACAGGATTCAGGTACCCAAGCATAGGCAACTTGTGTCATTTTGGACACACTAAATGTTGACAATATCTGAGACATTTTTGTGGGGCTGGCAAGTACAAACTGAGAGTGAGACCTGAGCTGTGCCCTTTTGGAGCAACAGCTTCAAGCCAGGCAGGATGGCTTACAGCACCTAAAATGGCAACTGATGCTCAGTTGCTTAAACCTGACTCCAACCTTTGGTTCATTCCTGAGACAGAAAACAGTCTCCAGTATTTTAAACAGGAAAATGTAAGTAATTTGTATGTTTTGGTTTTGTTTGATTTTGATCTCCACTTGCAAGAAGTAGAAGAAAGATTCTATGCTGCCAGAATCAGATCATCATTAGAAAATTCTCCTTTCATACACAGAGCTGTAAACATAATGCAATGTTAACGGTTCAGTTTCAACTTTACTGATTTTCTTCTACATACTGGGGACCTGTAAAATCACCTTCTAAACTCCTTATTAGTCTACAAAAAAATTAATTGTAATTAATAAAGTAAAATCTGGAAAATTAGTACTAAAGTCAAGTCTTTTTATATTTTTTCACAGAAAAGGTGGTCCACTTACCACACATAATGTTTTTTCAGGTTTACCTCTATGAAACCAATTTTTTAAAAAAAACATTTTAAAGAAAACCATCAAGAAAATGAGGCAGAAACTAACAATATCCCTAGGTACTGACTACTTCTGCATGTACATCTCTTCTAAATTCCCTTAAACATATTGTGCTCTATACTCATGGGACACATAATTCTTACACTAATTTTCAATACTTCTTCAGTAGGTTTCAGGGCATCTAGAAAAGTTTGTTTTCTGCTACTGAGTCTAAGAGGCTCCTTTATTCTCTGATCATAAGGAATCTATAAAAAAACTTTACAACAATAAAAAAAATATTGTTGGTTAGAATCATAGGACTAGACAGAACAAAATTCCATCTTTTTGTAGTTGCAAAACACTAAGAAGTGCAGCCAGTGCAATACTCCATGCATATACATGCATGGAAATATATCTGTCCCTGTCAGTTTCAGCACTTTGAATCAGACAAATTATTTGCAATGGAGCTCAAATCCAAATCTGTCTGTTTGACACTGTAAGATATTGGGAGTGGAAATCAAAGACTGTGCTGCTTTAGAAAGCAGAGATTCCCTGTGATGTGTCAAGCACACAGGCCCTCCTTCTCTGGGCAAAGGCCTTAAATCATCCTTCTGCTGACAGGTGTGCTCAGGGAAAAAGAAGGGTTATCTTCATGTCTTTATATATTTTCTACAGCCTACTCACTAAATGCAACAAAGCATCTTGGAAAACATGCTATTGACGTAATTCTGTGCTGTAGCTGAATAACATTAAATGAAATTTATCTAGCCTTTGAAGTGCATCCTTTTCATTCTCTATTCTAAATAGTAAAATAAGTAAAAAGTGAGGCTTTCATGTTAGCTGTCCCATCCTTATCTGCCTTTTCGTCCAGCAAACACAAAAGGAAGCACAATGAAAGCTGGACTAGCAAGTGGACAGTAATGTACCGTAGAGAACTATGCATCTGTTGCAAAATTTGGTGGCATAATAGAAAGAGAAATCAGAACTTCACACAGATCTTTATATAAAACGTTTTACATTTGCATTTTATTTTTTCCTCAAGACTATGGACCAAGTTCTGTAGCTGTTTGTACAGAACACAGAGTCCCTGCTTCTCAATCCAATTATTTGGTTGACACCAGATGTCCATGCCTGAACACTGAAAGCATATCCACTTTACCCCAATATTTTAAAAGACTTATCTGTATTGACAAAAGTATGCTGCCATGTCATATTTGAACACAGTGAAGCATTCCTTATAAAGATGTTGAATATTCCTTGTTAATAGCTCTGTAATGCAGTACAAAACAGATCTGTAACAGCCTAACATAGATTAACACAAATGACTCATTTTTTATTAATATATGCATTAAAATAGTGCCTAAACACCTGCTAGCTTCCAGACTGAGCTATTTTTGTCAGATGTTTTAAAAGAAACTGTCAAAGTATTTCAAACAGAGAGATCAAAGTTCCTATGATGAATTCAAAGACACTGACTCTACATATTCAGTTCTCTGTTGCACAGGGAGCCAAATAATAATCCCTGCACTGCAGACGTGATCGTACCACAGGAGTAGCAGAGGGGTGCTGTGGCTCAGCTGATGTGTGCTTGTCCCATCCACACTTAGCAAAAAAACATGAGAACCTGGCATGAGGCAGTGGCCCAGTGTAGGCAAAGGGACATGCTGTACAGCAGCAGCTCCTTTTTGGCTGCAGCACAGCTCTGCTCTGCCAAGTCAGGTAGCTTCGGGGGACAAAGTCATAAAATAATCTAGGCTGAAAGGGACCTCTGAAAGTCATCTGGTTCAACTTTTTGGTCAAAGCAAGGGCAGCTTCAAAGTTAAAGCTGACTTCAAAGTTAGATCAGGTTGCTCAGGGCCATGTCCAGTCAAATTCTGAGTATCTCCAAGGATGTAGATGCCACAGCCTATCCATCTTTCTCTCAGAGATCTCCTCCAGTGCTTGATCATCATCCTATTTGTAAATTATTTTCCCTAATATCGAAATGGAATTTCCTTTTCAACTGGCAAAGCTGAAGACAGCAACATATTCACACTCCTTTCTGAGCAAATCCAGCTCTCAGCCTCCCCACATAGCAACCCTGAATCATCTTGATGACCCGTCTCAATGTATGATGCCAACTTCACTCCTCTCATTTTGCAGTTTCCTCTCTGCAGTGGTGAAAGGCTCTCGTGAAAGGGGAAGAACTTTTTTGGCCTCAAGGTATTCAAGTTCTATCTTTCCTCCTTGTATTTTTCTTGAGTGAATATGGGAAATTCATCTCCTTGGCTTTGATTCTAATAGGGACTATTGAGTTCTATGATTTGAATTAAACCTACCTAATTTTAGTTATCTAATATGCAAAATTAAGGCATGTGTATATTGATTACGTGAGAACAGAGAGAAGTTTGACCCTTGAAATGGCCACTTCAGTTAATTGCCAAAGGTAATCTGAAAGATGGATTAGGGCCTAATTTAATACAGAAAGAGGATGACAGGAGACTGAGCCAAATCTGCCTAACCATGGTGTAACAAATGCCTGTGTTATCAACAGCATCAGCTTTGATCTTGTTCCCTTCTTGTGTGTGCTATTTTAAAAGAAGAGAATGGCCAAGGCAGAGGTATTAAAGTGTAAGCCACACCCAAAAATGAAGATTTGGGACAAAAAAATTATGAATGCTTTAAAGAAGGTCAAGACAGAATTCTTTTATCTATCTTTTAGTTCTCCACCTCATTTCATATATAAGTATAATGACAATCACTTTGCCACGCCTTGCAAATGGGCAGTCAGTTTAATATGCCTCTATTGGCAAGAGCTCTTAGCAGAGAATCAGGGTTCCATTGGGCTGGGCCATGAACCCAGCAAATGCTAAGGGATGCTGCTGCACTGAAGAACCAACAAAGCTCCTTGGACACTGAACAGGATATTCACAAATTCACCAAAACCTCGTATCATAGAGATGCCAAATATCTCTTAGATTGAAATGGCACTTAAAACCCTCTGAGCTGTGCAGGATTCATAGCTTTATGCATGACTAGAAATAGCCTAAGACATCCCATGTCCTTAAAGAACTTTGGTTACATTTTTCAGAATGAGCTGAAAGACATACTTATTAGCTCAAATTTGAAGATTTTTGTAGCTTACATCAGCAGACATATTGCTTGTAAGAAATGGGAGAAGATCCCATAACTAGCTCTGAACATACACATTCAGATGACTACAAAACTGTTTTCAGAAAAATAGTTTTTCTTAGCTGAAAACATAAAAATGAACATTATACCTCCATCCAAATTCTTCTTAGTGCAAATGTTTTGCAGTATAAAAATTATTTTCCATAATTCTGTTGAAATACTGGCAAAGCAAATGAGTCTTGATGCCAATGCAACAGAAATCTGAAGCCTGTTCCCAGCTCTACTTAAAGTGACCTTGAAGGAGCTGCCTAATATTTTGTGAAAATGAACCACTGAAAGACACTGTCAAAGTTAGAAATATGAACCATGTGGAATGTGAAGGAAATAGAAATATTAACAGCAATTAGGAGGAGAGCTGGAACTGAAATTTATGGTTTCTGGGCTTCCTATCAAATGTATCTTTGTACATAATAACAGGGATAATAACAGGGACTGTCTGTGTCTCTTCCGCAGTTCTGGTTCAGATAAAATCATGTGCTCTGGCTGTGGTGTTTATCTTAATGCTGTATATTATGAAGTAAACGGGAGCAACTGAGAATATTAAATGATGGAAATCTGAAGGTCCAAGCCAGAATCAGTAGCACATAGATTACTTCTTTTTCTCCCTAAAGCAATATCCTTTGATTTTTCTCTTTTGCAGCTATGAAATACTTTTAAGAAGGGAGACTCAAAATACATTTCTTAAAAAGCACATCAGATTATAATTTCAGTGAAAGACTTTTCTAATCTTCTTAAATAGTCAGAAACACTTAGAGAAAAATCAAGAATTTTTTCCCATAGTAATACAAGCTTCTCCCTTCTCCTAGAAGGGATCTTACCAGAAAAAGGATAAATAGCAGGCTTGCATTGCCTAAATGAGCCATTATTAGTGTTGTAAAACTCAACCATTAATGACAATAGCTGCAAATAAAATAAATCCCACTTGACTCTCAGAAAATATTCAACATTTGCAACGCTTTATTTTTTTTGTACTTGCAAATGAAGACTTGAGACACTGTGACATGGGGCACCACACGGTGCTTTTACTGCTAGACCTGAAAATACTGGTGCAGACTTTTCATAGTATTAGAATAATGACAAAAAAAAAGTGTTTAGACTGTGTTTCCGCTAGAATGTGAAAACAGGACAATTGTCAAGTCATCTGCAATTTTTTCAGACATCCAAACTATATCTTTTATAACAGCATGATATTTCATTACTTAGGTGATTTTATGTCTTCTGACACTGAAATGGTTTAAAATTTTTTTATGGAACTACATTTATTAATTGTGAATTCTATGTCAGTATCATGCTGATTCTACCATCAACATTAAATGTGTTTAAGAGCATGTCCTACGAGACTTAATAAGGATGTTTAGTTAAAAGGAACCATAAACATTGAGAGTATTAAATTGGACTTTGAGTTGTCATTTTCTGAGGACAGTTTAAAGAAAGCTAATGCACATCAAAATGATCAATCATGTCAGCTCTTGACTGGAATTCTCCATGCCTCCTTTTTCTGTCAACTTTGTGTGTCTAAAGAGTATCATCAGACATGACGACCTATTCTCCCATTTGCAGGCAGTTAAGTCAGAAGCAGCTTGTAGGACTGACAGGAACAACTTTGATATAAAGTAAACAGAAGAAAACTGGATCCAATGTTTGTAAAATCCCCCAACAGTGCAATTATTTGTTTGCTTATCTTGGCAGAGAAGTAGAAAGATCATAACACTAGTCAAGGGTCTTCAAAGAGACTGGAGAAATTGCAAAAAATGAACTATTCTGTGTAATTATAAGAGACAGCAGCTCTGTTTTTCAGGCCCTTCTCCTGATTTTAAGTCAGGAGTCTAATTTTTTCAATTTTCCTTTTCATCAATAACTATTTTGTCCTGTAATATGAAAGGTTCATGCTACTGTTTGATGACATATCAAGTCCCCCATTTCTGCCTGCAGAAATGTACTCTATATATATACACCTCTCTATCTATAAAAGTATTGTGTCTGCTGTCTAAATAGATGTGGCCTGGAGTGAAGAAACTATTCCCTAAGCAATTTCTAAACTTTTAGCTTTCTTCCTTTTCAGTAGCGAATTACTTCCCTGCTCACCTCCCCAGATAAAACGTTTCAATGTTTTCACCTGGACAAGTGGGGATTGTTTGTCTGGATTTCTACTATGACCTGTTTCTTAATTAGAGAAAGTGGGCTTGTAAAAATTCTTAAAGTGAATTTAATAAGAATTTTATTTTAGTTTAGAAGTAAAATATATAAAGTCTATTAATTTTTTGAAGGACTTATTTTCCTGAAGAGCTTTACAAAAAAATCTCTAAAAAGGGAAAGTAATGTATTTACCTTTTTAAGAGAAACATCATCCCACATTTTATGTTGTTGCATTTGCCATTCTCTTTTGTGAATCAAGCCATTAGCTCCAAGACATCTTTGGATGAACTATAAATTAACTGTGCTATAGGATCACATTTCATTTACTAGACATATAGACCTTCTTCAAGTAGTGCCACCTCAGTACACACAGAAAAAAACTCCAGCTTGCATTAGCAGTACAGTTATATTTTATGGTATGTGACAAAGAAGGTGAGAAACTCACTGCATTAAAAATAAAGTAAGCTTCTAATTGTCAGCTGTGTGAAAACAAGATCCAAGGGAGTCCCAAAAACTTAGGTACCAGCAGCTGAATAAAAAGAAACACAAAGTCAAAGATTTCTGGAGCTTGATGGATGCTTTTGAACATCTGGAGTTGACATTGCTCACTTTATTACACATTTAAACTACGACAGGTCCTCTGTGACTATCATGTGTTGTATCTAAAGCTTACTTAGCTGCCTGGAAAGATCTTGTGTTATGCCTAGGAGTAATCTGTTATATATTTCTACTTTGACTGGAAAAAACTAAGTTGGAAGATGTAATTTACTTCCTGAGTTTTTTTGGTAGTAAAAGAACGAATGTTTTTCTCCTACTCAAATACACTGAAAAAACATCTACCTTAACTAATTTTTTTCTGGTATTTTAAACACTCTGCTTATTCAGAATGCCCAAAAGTGCAATTGTTGCAAGTAACCAGTAATCACCTGTAGCGGTAGGGCTTTTTAAAATTTTTTGAAAATAGTGCTACTTTGCTATATTATGCATTCACAATTATCATGATGAACCAGAAATTAAGGAGCAAATCTAGCAGGTGAGTTCAGGGGATTGGAGACTTTCTACTAACACCATTTACTCCTGGATGCCCCTCTGTGACTTGCATTCAAGCATTCCATGGAGGCTTGAAATAAATCTATGGGATTCAAAATGGTGCAGGGAAAATTAACTTTGCACTCGTCCTCAGATCCTAGGGTCTTCTGAAAGGGTCAGAATTATGTAAATACTTGTCCTTGCCCTTTTTGCTTTCTTAAGGGAGATCCAGAATGACAGCTACCATGAAACAATAAAGTACCATTCAAATACACTGGAGGAAACCGTATGAAGACTTCCAAGGAGTGTTATTTGGTTCCCAAAACAAGTGTTCAAAACATCAGCTTTTCTTTTTGCTTTCAGTAGAATGAGTACATATCCCCCTATCCCCAACCACAGCATCATGGAAACACCTAGAATGATCAGGGCAGACTGATAAGATTGAAAGTTAACCATTTTTACAGATACGGACAAGATACCTTTGTATCAGTAAAGACTTTTTAGTACTTGAAGTTCAGATAAAATTTCAATAGAATTCTACGGACACCGAAAGCAAGTTACACTAAGTGCTACAATTTCTTAATGCGTAGTGTTCAGAGATGCTTTTAACACTACTGATATAAATACGCACAGACAATAAAATGGAAATATGAGTGTGCACAGAAATTTTATCTAAACCAGAACATGATTGCTGTTACTGGAAGAAGTCTCATTACTGTTGGCATTCAGTAGGTCTCATCTCTTTCTCTCTGGGGAGAAAACCAATGGCTGGCGAATGCCGTAACTAGTGTGGCATCTTTCTAATATTAGGTGCATTTATTTCCTGACTTTGAGGGAAGAAAGTCAACACAAGCCCTTTTTAAAAACCCTGCTGTGCCAGCATTATTTGTGTTCAAACAGCCTTTCCCAGGTATAAATAAGATGTCAAATCTAAATTAACACTGGAAACATGACCCGCCCTGCTCTTTTGCTGCAAACTGACAGCTCCACTGCATATGTCAAATGTGAACCATCCTCCCAGCTAACTAGAGACTCAGGATTGGCATATTGCTGAACTGCAAAACTTACTAACAAAACATCACTGTAAAGAACACGTGATCCCAAACAATTCTATAAACTCTATTTTAAATTTATTAATTAATATTTTAAAACAATTTTACAGTGCTAATTCTAAAAATTAGATTTACAGAACCTCACAAAGCCCTCCTGCTTAGCAAAAACATGGCATTCAAATAAACCTCTTCCCCTGCTTCGCAAAAACATGGCATTCAAATAAACCTCTTCTCTAGAGAACTAACTGCTTTTTCCACACCCACTTCTTCCATACTGTCATTTGGATTCTGTTTTGCCCCTTCCTTCCTCATGATCATAGGGAAAAAACAAATGACCTGGGATAAACTGCAGACGGTCATTTTATCAACCCCTCTAACAAAACTGATATACCTATATATTTTTGAATCATCCTTTCTGAAAAGCAATTCTGTTAGCTTTTGTCATATCCTTTATAGAATGGAAAAATAAATTCCCTTACTCTTTGTAGTTGCCTCCTGGTTAAGTTAGTTTTCTTTTTTTTCCTAAGCAACCATTATTGATGAAGCCTTTCCTTTCAGTAACCAGTATCCCAGACTCATATAATTTCAACTGTTTTCTCCTGAACTTTATCCTACTGGTCCTAATCTTTGCTGAATCACAGGGCCTAGGAGAAGCAGTACTTCAGCTGAAACCCTCCAGTGCCACCTTTCTTAAAAGTTCTATGAAAAGTCCTTCCAAAACAGCAAATAAATAAAAATAATTAGTATAAAAATAGATAATACAAGCAGAGGAAAGATGTGGTGAAACCTGTGTGTCTTCATTTACCAAACTTCACTTATCTTCAGCTCACCAAAAAAGAGGTTTCTAGTTCACATGGACTAAAAAAGATCTGAGAAACTTGAAGACTTTAACGTTTCATGTCAGATAAAAGTAAAGATGAAAACCTCCTATTCCTTTTTATGAAAATGATAAAACCATATTCTCCATGGAATCCAGAAAGAACAGGAAGAAGGACAGCATTTTGGAAAATCATGCCATCGAATTCATAGAAAAATAGAGGACGATCAAAAACATTAAAGACTGGCAAGAAAATAAGATGTACTATTTTTTCATGTAGATTTTCATTACCACGTCCTCCAATATCAGCTCATCAGTAATGACTAAACAGAGTTTATGTAATTGAACTGAAATACCTTTTAGCTCTTAAGAGCAAGAAACTTATCCGTGATCTTTTTCATTTGGCAAGTGAATATTTGCTCAGCACCACAGGTTTCAGTCCATTTCCAGACCAGTGGTCAGGCTCTAATTTCCTCTGCCATTTTACCTTATCTCTCTACTTTTCAAAATAAGACTTCAGCCTATACATACCACGGCAAATATTTGCTGATCCACTTTTTCAACAGTGTCCTTATTTCACACAGGCAAGTTAACACCATTACTGATTCTCATCCAAAAAGCATCTATTTTGCTATAGAATTTGGAGGATATTGGTGTTGGTTCCTGAAAGAAAGTTGAAGGCAAGTAACAGGAGGAGAAAGGGAAGAGGGAAACAGTCCTGATTCACAACATGGGGGAATTCCAGTCTGCCCCTTCTTCCACAGCACTTTTAACACTGTGCTAGGAGCTACCAGAGACTGGTGGCAGTGGGAGTAGTAGCACACCAGCATATGGTTACACAACAGGTATCTTTAGGAGTCAACACTATTTCTAGGTGAAATGAAGGGTGCAGTATTAAATCAAATACATCCTACCTCAGGAATTAATACAGATGACAGCTATGTATAGGAAATAGCCATTTCCTGAGCAGCTAATTAGAATACTCTTCAGAATAAACAAGAATAATGACTAGTCATTATTCTAATTATTCGTTTCCATGCCAATCACTTTGCCTCCTCAGTGTACATTAATGTACTTTAGAAATGGCAAGCACAGCTGAGCAAACAACATATTGCACCTGAAATTACTGAAGCACAAAAAATGAAGACAGTGTGTATATTGATGGTCCTGGGATAGCAATATGAAGTCATTACCGAAAGCCAACAAACTAGATGCTGCCATATGTCAAAGTCTAAGTCATCCTTTGGAAAGATATGTATACCATATATACAAAGTGCAGTCATATGTCTAGATAATTAATGTATCAACCATATAGTTCCAACATCTGGTCCATGTCCAACAACTTATCTGCCCAGAACAGAGGTATAAATATTTGAAGTGTTTCAAGGATTGACAGTTGCACTACTCAATTCACATTCCATATTTCTTATATGTGTAAGGTTTATTAATAAAGACAGAGGTAAAAGTTCTCTCTGTTTATAGAGTTCTAGAATTCAGCAACTCAGTGGTGTGAGAAAACCCATTCATTGTACTACTTCAGAAGCAGCTTTTGAGTATCCGAGTGACCAGGTATTTTTACCATAGGCGTCTATTGCTCTGTGAAAAGGTGATCTTGTTTTAACTCCCCACAGACAAGTCTTATTCATGAAGTGAATTTCATCAGTAAGCTTTCTGTCACAGATTTTGGGGGTTTGTGTGTGCAAGGTTGACATTGCAAATTGAACATTTCAACCATGGCAATTTTAAAGATTTTACGGTCATTCCCATTACAAGTGCAAGCATATACTGTACTACCTGTAAAAACTGGCTATTGATAAATGTTGACTTCAGATTTTGGTTACTCTTGTATTTGAACAAAGTGATATAGGCAAAAATGTACCTGCATTCTATGATGCAAAATGTGGTGATTCCACAGAATCGTTACAGAATAACGAAGAAAAGCAACAGGAATGTTTTCTAATGATAATGAAAAGGTCATAATAAATATTTCTCACACATCTTTTATCACTTCTCCTTTGACAATGTAACTACCAAGCAGTTACATAACATCAGCAGACCCATATAAACCAAATATTTCATGTCAACAAATGACAGCCACCCACTAGCAAACACTGTGATAGATCAGAAATAATACAAGAGTAGGATGAATCCCTATGGCATTCCCAAATTAAAACCACAAAATATTGACTGGGAGCAATTTGGAACAACCACCTGGCCTCATTATATTAAGATCTTAAAATCTGATCATAACTGAGCTGAATCAGTGCAACATATGTTTTGCAGGTGTATCCATATTCCAGAAATACACTTGAAAAGAGATACAGTAATTCTTGATGGAAGGTTTTGTGGCATTGGGAAAAATGGCAGTAAAACAGCAAACACATTTGAAATCATTCTTCCCCCTTCTTTTCTGGAAAGATCTCTACTATATTCTTATTTTTATTTAAGAGGACAATTTACAGCCTAGTATGTAAAGACAGGATATAAATTTCAATATTGGACAAAAGATATGAACATGAGCTCAATGTGACTTCAGTTGCCAAAATTTCTGAAACCCATCTGGAAATGTGTCCTGTAACTTAATTAACTGAAACTCTTAAACATACTTGTACTGAAGCCAATACATGCGATTTGATCCAAATAATAATGAAGAGGAGGGGAGAAGGAAGAAAATAATATATTTCACTGAAAACTACTAGACACTATTTTTTGATCCTTAATCATATCACTAAATAATAGGACTGGCTTTTACTCCAAGAACTGAAGTCCTGTTTTGGCCTGTGTTGAAAGTCCCATTACTCTCTTAGGTCCCAATGGAGAGATGGACCCAATATCTCTTAATCTCCACAAGATGCTGGCTGAAATGTGTGACACTGGACAACTTTAAATCCTCTTGGACCAATGCATAGATTTGCCTTTGCCCATGCCAAGTGCCAGTGGGCAGCTCTCTGAGATGTTGTGAGAAGTGGGCATTTTTTCACACTGTTAAGCCCTGTACAGACCATGAACAATATTTCTAACATGGTCACCTGTGCCGTAAAGAAGCTCTTCCTCATATTCAGGTGGAACATCCTGTGCATTGGTTTCTGCCCATTGCCTCTTGTCCTATTTCTTGGCACCAACAAGGAAAGTCTGGCTACAGCCTCTTAACACCCTCCCTTCAGATACTTACATACATTGATGAGGTCCTGCTCATCTTCTCGAGGTTAAACAGGCCTAATTCTCTCAGCCTTTCTTCATAATAAAGGAAGGAAGGGAGGGCAGAAAGAGGCTCACTGGCTCTTACTGCTCCGGCCAAATTAGGTGACAGTGTCAGCAATGCTGTGTCGCAAAAGCACTGTGCTATATCATTTCACTTCACAGAGACATGTTTAAACTGGATATACATGAAACTATTCTCAAGAAGGAAGCAGTTGGTTAAGCTGTTGGCCCATATTTGTAATTTTTCTGAAGTTTTTATTTAGTTACTTCAAATAAACTCCCACGCATATCCTGCCCAAGCTGCTCTATCAGTGAGGAACGAGTGTGCCATCAGGTTTTCTCTGCCAGTCATGAAATTGCTCTGTTAAATCCCCATGCTGTTGTGGAAAGAGGAGCCTGCACCCAAGCCTCTGAGAGCAGCCTCTCTGCTCTATCCTGATGGTCACAAGCCTTTTATGCCTGCCCTGGTTTTCCCTTTGGAGGTGAAAGCATGCCTGCACCATGTGTACCAGGTTCGCCTGGGGTGCTGTAAGGAACGGACAGAAAGGGCCAAACTTACCAAATGGCTATGTTTCCCCTTTTCCACTAAATTTTCTGTGAATTCACACATCAAACTCTGGCTGAAAAGCAGGGAACATGCAAATCTGCAATTTCACAGGAAAGAGACCTAAACCTTAAAGATCAATGTACAGACAGCCATAAAATGCATTTTTAACAACAAAACAACTCACAACTCTGTGTCAAGTCCTCCCATTAGTGATCCAGTGAACAGTTATTACAGCAGTTTCACTTAATCAAAATTATGTAATTTCATGAATTTGCAGTTTAGACATTTTAAGTGCAGAAGCTAGAGACATTTTATGTGTGGGTGTGCCTTTTGACACTGATGCTTCTGCTTCATTTCTGAAAAATAGCATCCAGCATCCTGTACTGGTTTTCATCCCTTTCTGTCTCCCAATGAGTGTTTTTAGCCCATCGACCATATTTTAGAAGACCCATTGCAACTTCTTCTTAGATCATCATCAGTTTATGTCTCTCTTCTTTTGTTAGGCACTACCTACTGCAAAATGGAGTATTCAGAAGCATCTTTTATGCATTTACCTGTTTATGTTGATTACATGGCCAACCCATCTGACAAGAACTGTATTTATCACTACACATTGCTAAACTAATAGAATTTCATTGTTTTCTGTTTCATTAGCACTTAACTTTGATGGCAAATCCTATTTTTCCAGATATATACAATGAATGTACATCTTCAAAGCATAAAAATAATTTTTTAGAGTTTTGTAACAACATAACAGAAATTGGGCAAATGTTCCCATTATGCCATTTTTATGCCTTTGTTTTTATGTCAGGTGAGCAATAGAGTGTCTTTTGTTTGGGCACCAAATCCTGTTTGTTGGTGAAGAAATCAGGTAGCATTCCTCAAGTATGTTAGTACTATATCATAAAATTAAGATGTGTGCAAAAAATCTGTGTGAAAACCTAGTTGCTTGTTTTAATTTTTCTTATAAATATAACAAATGATTGCAGGAAAAAACTAAGCTACCACTTGCTGGAAGATCTATAGAACAACATATTTAATGAAGAAACTCTTAAACAACAGGGTCTGTACTGCCTTTAATTTCTCAAATGATTTATTTCTGAGGAATAACTGTAGTTCAGCTACAAGGGTTTTTTTCTTCTAATGGAATCACAGGTTGGTCATCTCCAACCTAGATGTATCTTTTAATTCAACTTCAATGACTGATGCTGATCCATGTCCCTGCTACTGCCCCACCCAGATAGGTATACATATACAGATGGTTTTTAAATCCCTTTCTATAACACTTTTTATCCTGTTCTCCATTCTATCACACCATGCCACAACATTCTCAGAGACCTTTAATTATAAGTCAATTCACGGATTGTCTGTGTTTTCTGGATTGTCCACCTTAAAAAGTGAAAACATTACGTCTTTTTCTTTACCCACTGGAACAACTGCACAGTAATCTCTCAATAGCTCATACCTGATATGCAGCAGAATTACTGCCCTATTGCAATGTTTCCTACAATGGGAAGGGCCAGCACAGGCCATTTCAGTATTTATAAAACCTTACTCTAATTAATTTCTTCTAGGCAGAATTAAGGTGGCAAACACTGCAAACACAAAATGAATAGTAAAGTGAAAGTTGCTTCCAGGCTGACATCTCTAACCAGGACATTTAAAAATACAGTGGAACAGAGTGAAAAGCAATCAACCTTAAGAGTTGAAAAGTTTATTGGAGAATACAAATGTGGAAAGGCTGCTACAGAAAATTAAGCTGGTAGCTCACAAAAACATAAAAAGGTTATAGCTGGAAAGGCAGGTGAGGAAACCTTTCTACAGGGGCATCATGGTGTATTCTAAAGCATGTTATTACACCAGCTACAAAGAAACCTACAGTGGTTTAGTGCTGAGAGCTGAAAAAAAGTAGAGAACTTACCACTTAAAAATCATGTTTATCAGATGTCTCCCCCAGCCAAAGTGACTAGAGGCAAATTTCTAGGCACCAAGATGCTGAAATCTTGGCAGCAGTATACGCACATTTCAGTTTCTTTGAATTACGTTTTCTCTCGATCTTTACATAAAAGTTTGGATTAATTATCAGCTATTTGGCCATAACTATTCAATTTTATTTTTTTAACATGGGATACCAGTAGATAAACTGAAAAAGGTAGTAGAGATTTCAAACAAGAGAAACTAAATTTGATTCTAAATTGTAAAACTGCCAAACCCAACCTTAAATAAACTCACCCTAAATGTTAACAGCTGCCAAAAATGCATGCCCACAATTTGTTCTGCACACAGACACTTTCTAAGTCTGCCTAAATACAGTAATTATTTTGAAGGATAAGCTCAGTTATGTTTATTGGATAAAAGTTATAAGAAATAATGTACAATTTCTCTCCTGATTTCAAATTTAGATGCATAGAACATACCAGAGATCCACCTTGTTCATCAGAATGTGACATCAGATTAATAAATGGTTGTCATCTGTTTAAGTCAGAAAAAGACAATCTGGCAATACTTAATGGGGACTACTTATTCTAAATTACTTTCTCAGAAAACTTGTTCATATCTTTTGTCTGGTGAACTACATATGATTTGTACTTTTTGATTGTTGCCATTTCCTTCTCTTAAATGAACTTAATTTATTTCAGTCATTGTTTTAGTACTACCAGTGGTCATGAAATGCCAGTTCAATAAGAAACCAGTTTAATCATAGAATCATAAATCTCCCAAGATCTAATTTTGATGTTATGGTGTTTTTTTATTTCCTTAAATGTGTCTTGCAGCTTCTAGTCAATAAGCATAGCATTTTGCTTAACAGAAATGTGACATCAGTTAATAAGCTTTATTTAGCTCAGATTCAGAGCTCTATTTTAAGCCTCTAAAATAACCAAGATATTGTGCTATCTTATTGGGTTAAACTTAAAACCACTAAGTAATAAGAGTGAATTGTAATCTATCTTTTTGGTATTCTGTATCATTATGCTGGGCAGTACAAGGCTGTAAAACAACAACTGAATATTGATATTATTATGTAAGATCATATTTTGTAAAACTGAAATGGAAGATCATTAGATTTGCTAGGCAGTTAATTCACTACATCCAGATATTTATGAAACCACTGTCTGTAAATTGGTAAAAAAGCCAGTGTAGTCTGAGAATACATTTTAACCTATGGTTTGTATCAACTACTATTATAAATGTATTTATAAATTTCAGGGCAGAAGTCTACTTACCAGCTTACAATCAAGAAAATCTCCATTAAAAATGTATGGGAAGAACAGGAAACATAGCTTCCTGCATGAAATCTACTTTGGCTTCAGTCACTTGATATTTGTTTGTTCTCTGTGTGCTGTACAAAATTAACAAAGCATACAGAAATGACACTTTGCCCTTGGGTGCAATGGAATGACAGATTAAATGAGTAAATGGAAGCCTTGGAGCTTCCTCCAAAGGGAAAAAATAAGCTACTTAAATACTTTCAAGTATCAGCTTTTTTTTTTTTGTTTTTTTTTTTTTTTTTTTTTTTTGTTTTTTGTTTTTTTTTTTTTTGTTTTGTTGTCAAACCAAGAGTAATTATTTAGTGAACCAACTTGAGTTTCTTAAAAAGGCAGGGAGCATGAGGGAAAAGGGTGATACATGGAACTTGTTTAGTTCACCCATAGCTATGAGCACCTTCATAAACACCTGATTTTTAACCTAAAGCTCCCTAAGGCTTTTGCTTGTGTTAGGAAACACAAGTTGCATCATCAGTTGATGAACCAGATTGCTTCTTTCTGTTGCCTCACAGATGGAACCACTAACTCCAGACACTAAATATATAATATATTTTGGCCCTTCACCACAACTTTGGGTACCCTTATAAAGCACAGTAAAAGAAGGGCCAAAATTTCAATTAAATGAGACTGCAGGTTCATATCAATTTACATTTCTGTAGGAATTAAAAGGCAAGTTGAGAATAAAGTGGCAAACTTGAATTTAGGATGAATCAGATATATTAACTTATTGAGCTTATTGATCAAATGAGCAAATTAAAGAAATAAGTAAGTACCAGTTGGATTGTAGTCTTCTGGCCTCATTTAAGCAGCTATTTTGAAAGGGAAGTGGATGATAATGTCAAGGTCAACATGGCTCATGCTAGAAATCACTTTTTTTTCTGAAAGCAAATATGCATATATATTTTGTATAGCACAAGAAAATTGCACAATGTATAGCAGAAGAAAACAGTCACATTTTAATTGACGGAAAATTTTCAGGGAATAGAAAGCATAGGTATTGTAGTACTGTGAGTCAAATATGAATAAAGCAAATTAAACTAAAGAGGAGAACAGCAGAAAGAAATCCTGAGACACTTCTTCACAGAACTGATGTGCCACACTTGAAGAAAACCACAACCTCAGCAGAAATCTTCAATTGAAACAACTTGTCTTCCCAGACAAAAGCAAGAAGGAGCTGTGAGGATATGTGAAGGTATAAGGAAATATTTTTAATTCACATGCACTGAAAAATGCTGACACATGTTAAGGACAATCTATACCTAACCACAGACTTTCCTGAAGCAGACAGGTTTGACCTCCCTCCTCTATGAAGAATGCCTGAGGGAATCACAGTTGTT
>NW_008689674.1:95848-128985 GCF_000695815.1 Acanthisitta chloris
GTGGCAACATTTTCAAACTGAAAGACGGTAGATTTAGATCGGACATAAGGAAGAAATTGTTTATTAGTGAGACCGTGGAACAGGTTGCCCATAGAACTTGTGGATGCTCTGTGGTAGATGTGGTATGATTTGTGGATGTCCCATGATTTGGGAGCAGTATTTCTCATGCCTTCCCCTAGTTCTCTATTTTTCCCATGGTAGCTGCTATTACTCATGACTGAAGACATGATATGGCATAGGCAGCTAAATGGGCTCTTAACCTGATAAGACACCACTGTCATTATATTCTTAGCAATATCAAGCCACAGTTCCATCAGACTGAACTGTTGCCATTCAAGACAGCAATCATACAGACCCTATTCCTCTCAGATTGTCACAGTGAAGTCAACTTTCTCTTGCAATAAAACAGCTGGGTCTGCATGATGAAGAAGGTAGAAATCCCTTTAAATACTCTAATATAGAACTTCTTATATTATGAAACCATACCTTCAAAACTCATCAGCAAACAAAAGCCAAAGGTCAGGCAGCAGAGGAGAAGAGTGACTGTACAAGTGTCCTCATAGAGAGGTTAAAATAGTGAAGCCAAGGTACACAGGACAGGCTGAAAAGGCAGCAATGGCATTTCAGGCAAGGAAATTGCCTCCTGTTTGTTCTTCCTGCATTCAGAAAAATATGCTTTCTGTATCCTCTTTGTTAATAAACAGAAAATCATTAAAGAGATACTTGACTCTCATAATCCATTTCACCTCCAAGCACAGGCAGCTTGGCAAGGGTCCAAATACTGCCATGAGTAAATTTGCCATCAAGCAGCAGAACTTTCTAGAACATGAACAATGATTCAGATACAGTGTTCCATTAGAAGGAAGGCATTTAAAAAGAAAAGTAAATAATCACACAGTTTTGCACAGAAATAATCAGTATATTTTTAATTTTCTGGTTTTCTTTCTAATTTTAGACCTGTGATTTTCAGTGGTACTCAGTACTTCTAATCTTTCTCTGGAGAGTCCTTCATATAGTAAATTGCCTGCTGTCAAGAAGCTAATTTTTTTTAGTGTTATTTCCTGGACCTCCTTGGAGTTATCTACTGATGGTGAGCATCCAAGCATCATAGGTTTAAAAAGCCTTGGAAAACAGAAGATTGGTTGATTGACTTCCATTAGGCAGCAGATTATTAGGGACTGAAATACAGCTAAGACTACACAATTTATCTCAATTTATTTTGCTAAGATTTGTTTCTGCCACTTTTCAGATTTGTTGTTCAGCTACTGATAGAAAGGCCCACAGGCAAAGCAAAAGACACAAATCTGCCAGGCTTGTTTCATCACAATTATCTAGTCAAACCTTTGCTCATTCATTCATCAATATTTTTCGTCTTGTAATGAAGACACTGCTAAAATAATACACCCCAAAGCTTCTTCATCCTACCACATATAAAATAAACCAAACCTACCAAGATCACTGGTCTGAACTTTGGGTGTGTCATACTGAAAACTACAGTATAGTGAAGACAAGATTTTTGGTTATTTACATAAGAATGACTAACTAGTCTATAAAATACTTACTTTTAGAAAAGAATTCCTAGCAAAGATTTCAAGGTTCAAAATATGGATATTTTTCGTCTGACATGCAGAACATATCCTGCATATAAATACAACTTGGACATATTAGAATACCCTTAGAAACAATAAAATCATGGATTGCCAACCATAGTGGAAGTATATAATACTCATGTGTATATATATTGTTACAAGCTTTCTGTAAGAGACTTTCAGGTTCAGAACTGTTACACGGCTGAAAAATTATGAATGCTTCCACCTCCAAGCACCTGACCCTAAGTGAGACACTAAACTCTGGGTTTCAAAATGGCCAGCAATAAACACTGTGGGAGGATTATGGTGCACTACTTGAAGAGAATAAAAAAACTTCTCTATAAGAACAAAAGCATTTTACTTTGATGTTCCCATAGGTCAGAATATGTGACACAGACACACACATTTTAGAAGGTAAATTTTTGGTACCAACTTAATTCTAGTATCACAGAGGATGTTCCGAGTGAACATATGGGTCTCCTAACTCTAACGTACAGTAGGCAACTTGAGAGGCTTTATTATATGGAAAATATATTTTATGTTTTTTTGGGGGGGGAATCTGGTAGTCTCCATTAATATCTCCATCACTGTAGCTTTCAATACATAGCATTGACTTAAAGATCCTGAAACATATGAACATAAAACATTTTTATCTATTTCTTAGATGTGGTTACACAAAGAGGCAAAAAGGAAAAAACAGTGCTAGCATAAAGAGTAAAGAAATGTAAGTGGTGATAAGGGGCATATATTCAAGGAAAAGTGACTAAAAGTACTAGATTGACCCCCCCTGAATAGGCAACTTAAATATCATATTAGAGGATGAGAAGACGAGAAAGAGGAATGAAGTGCAGGCCATCATCAGAACATACTCCTATGGTACCACCATTTTTTTAAACTAAATGAAATTTGTTTACACCTTCATGTTCATAGGACTTGACAGAAAGAAATCCAGTTCAGTTTCATAACGAGAATCAGAGGAAATAAAAAGTGACGAGTTCTTTATTAAAGTTTACAGCCACAGACAGGATCTCTGTCACACCACCTGAACTGTTGATTAGTAGGAATGGACCCTGGCCCAAAGAAAAAATGCCCCAATATTTTACACAGCAGTATGTGACAGAAAAGTCAAAGATCCTTCAAAGAAAAAATGCTGCAACTGATTTGACAGGGGCTTTGAGCAACTTAGTCTAGTGGAAGGTGTCCCTGCCCATGGCAGAGGGGTTGGAAATAGATGATCTTCAAGGTTTCTTCTGACCCAAAATATTCAATGATCATAATTTAAAAACAGTCAACTTTTCCCCCTGCATTGGCTGAATCCAGGGTTCAACAGCAAGAGCTGGTATGAACACAAAACCCAAAAAATCCATTCCTCACAAGCAGCAGAAACAGGATACTACCAAAGTATATGTTTCTCTTGTCACTCTTAATACCCTTTCAGGACAAGTAATGGCTCTTTGTCACAGACAAAAGTAGCTACTATTAATGCTGGGAGAGCACACATACTTTCCAGAAAGCTTTGGGTCTGAGGAGGCTTTGTCTCTGCCTTGTGCACACCTGCATTGTAGGTGGAGAGCACAATCCTCATTTTCATCAGGACACAACATCAGTGCTCTATATAAGAGCACTTATGAAGACTCTTCTGGGGCATTTCCTTCAGTCACCCTCCAAGCATTTCATTTTCATGTTACTTGCTGAGCAAAGGCAAGCTGATGCTCCCAGAGCTCATTCAGACCAACAAGAGCAGAACAGACAAGACGCTCCAAGGCACTCCTGCTCCAAAAGCTGAGCTTCATCCCCATACAATACTAGTTTTGGGATGGGTCAGACATGCCAGGACAAAAGACATACCACAGGTGTGGATGGAGGCAGACAGAGGTCAGCCACCACAAACAAGGCCTGTGTAGATCTGCTAACATGGTACTGATTTTCAGACAGCAAGGGTGATGAGAAGGTATAATACATCCCTGAGCCCAACCTGGCATCAGCAGGGCTCCTCATGCTATAGCTTATGTGTACCAGCTGTGATGTTCTGGTGTAAAAATCTCTGCACCATTCATTTAATATTCACTAGGATTTCTTTTCCTACACAGGGACTTATCTTTTTTATCATTTAAGGGTAGAAAAGGAATATATATGTAAAGAGCAGAAGCAATAACAGTAAAAAATTAGCCATCAGAGTATTTTAAAATTTTCACAGAATTTGTAATTTCTAGCAAAATTTTTGTCTCTCATTCCATAACAAAAGAAAATTAACTTAAAGTGGTTTCCACTTCTGTGTTTTGAAACCAGAACACTTAAACCAATTTTTTTTTTGCTTCTTTAATTTTTCTTTTCTCTACCATTTCTGGCAGCGGTACTAGTTAAGTGTCTCAAAAGCACAAAGAAGGTTTTCACAAGTATTTCTCAAAATGTTTCTCATTGCAGTTTAAATTTACATCATTAGCACCGTATCAACAGTACAACTGCCTGGACAAGGGGAGCAGTGGTAACTGTACTGTCTGATGCTCATGCTTTATTCCTTGATGCAATGCAACACTTAAATCCTACTATACTAAAGAAAAGGCAAGGGAAGGGAGACATGATTGAACATGGTAAGACCAGATGGCCTGTTTTCATAAATTATAAGATCACGAGGAACATCTAACCCAAGCTCTAATGTATAGCTCCTGAACAAATTTCACTGCCCTTCCCTTAGCCAGCTGGCCTTACAAAAAACAGACTGTGTTGATAGATTTGGTCAAAAAGCTTCTTCTGAAGTTTGCACAGCCTTCAATCTTGATTCACAACACTTAAAAGTGTCTCAAAAATTTTTTATGTAAGTCAGAACGATCAATGGATTGACTCCACCTAACAAATTCTGCATCTAAAGCTATACACCAGAGAAGAGACAGTGACTACTTCCACATAGGAGGGTTTTTTCAATATTTGTAGCATCATCTGCCTATAGAGACCTCAGGGAGGAACTAAATTCATCCAAGTCCTTGCCTTTCCACATCTTCACTGGATCTACACTGCCTCAATCCCTAGTCAAAGTTTCATTCCTCTGAGACTTAACTAGTTAAATGATCCCTGCTATTTGAACAACAGTGAGAGTGCACCTGAAATTAGTGAATGTTTAAATTGAAGGGCATGGTGGCAGTGTAATAGTACTAAAAGGGACAGAAAGTGAAGAAATTATTTTGTAAATAAACTCAATATGAAGCATGTAGGATTCTTAGAGCACCACTCCAGTCCTTCCCCATACTGATAGAACTCAGCCTGGAGCAACTGAACAAGATGCTCCAGGAAAGACAAAAACCCCCACAACATGGCAAAATATTGGCATTACTAACAAGTGAATTCAGTCACTTCTGGACCTGAGAATGATGGGCACAGAAGAAAGGAGATTTTATGATTGTCTTTAAAAACTACAGATTTAATAAGAGCATCCATCTAAGCTTTATGTGATGGAAGTTATACATGTATTTTATGGCAGAGATAAATTTTGAGGAGGAATGTAAAGAAAAGTAAGATGCTTGAATGAAACATAGCCCTCCAAACACTATATAGATACATCATCCAACAGCAACTCCTCTTGTAAACTGCAGTATAAAACACAGTGTGAGATAATAAAAGAAAATCCCTAAATCAATGAAAATGAACATTTTTTGAAGTATGCGTAAAAGGCACCCCAAAGTTAGGCCATGCTTGACTTCAGCAGCAAATAAGATGACCAGAGAAAACTTGAGTCAGAGATAAAACTGCCATATGCTGAAGGGAGCAAATGATTCTGTCAGATGAAAAAGCAGACATCTGCTCCTTTTTCAAAAAATTTGAAATAGTAACTGATGTATTTTAGCCCCATATAGTTTAAGAGGATTTGAAATATGTAACACCTCTTTGCATCATATAGCTAAAGAAAATTTTGTGTTAATAAAGATAGAAGACAGGTTCTGCTCTGAGACACTGCTCCTACTATACTGTTGATGTAGATTCCCACTTCCATATGGGAGAAATTATTTTTGGAACAGTTTCCAATATCACAGAACCATAGGACCATTTAGGTTGGAAAAGACCATCAAGTTCAACTGTCAACCTAGGACTGCCAAGTCCACCATTAACCATATCCTCAAGTGCCATGTTTACACATCCTTTAAATACTTCCAGGGATGGAGACTCAACCAACTCCCTGAGCAGCCTGTTCCAGTACTTAACAACCCTTTTGGTGAAGAATTTTTTCCTAATGCCCAATCTATAACTCCCTTGGCACAACTTGAGACCATTTCCTCTTGCCCTATTGCTTGTTACCTTGGAGAAGAGACCAAGCCCCACACCTTGCTACAACCTCTTTTCAGTTGTAGAGTGTGGTAAGGTCTCTCCTGAGCCTCCTTATCTTCAGGCTAAACAACCCCAGCTCCCTCACTCACTCCTCATTAGAACAATACTCCAGACCCTTCACCAGCTCCACTGCTCTTTGCACATGCTCCAGATCCTGTGTCTTCCTTATATAGGATGTAAGACTTCTGAATAGCTGGGTAACCAGACAACAATTCTCTATGTTAAAATTTAAGGTCCTGACTACAAATATAATTATTATTTAAAAACAGTCTATGGATTCATAATACTGCTGTCACATTGGTGTTTTTCAGATAGAAAATCACACAGAATCAATTAGGTTGGAAAAGAACCCTGAGATCATCGAGTCCAAACTATGACCTAACACCACCATGCCAACTAGACCATGGCAGTAAGTGCCACATGCAGTCTTTCCTTAAACACCTCCAGGGATGGTAATTCCACCACCTCCCTGGGCAGCCCATTCCAGTGTCCAATCACCCCTTCCGTGAAGAAATTCCTTCTAATGTAAACCTCCCCTGGTGCAGCTTAGAAGTATGTCCTTTCATCCTGTTGCTAGTTGTCTGGTAGAAGAGTTTGACTCCCACCTGGCTGCAACCTCCTTTCAGATAGTTGCTGAGAGTGATAAGGTCTCCCTGAGCCTCCTCTTCTCCAGGCTAAATAACTCCAACCCCCTCAGCTGCTCTTTACAGGACTTGTGCTCCAGATCCTTCACCAGCTCCACTGACCTTCTCTGGAAACACATGCCAATACCCCATTTTGCATTAGTCTTCAATCATGTTACTGCACATTTAATATTCAAACCCAAGTTATTTTTATGTATTTCACTGAGATTTTTTCTTTTCTGGGGCAGACTGCTTGAAATTCATAAGTTTCCAGATCAAACCTGAAAGTCAATGCAGATGACATCTTAAAGTACACTAATTTTACATGCCTCTCACATGAGAAAAATATGTTTAATTATGCTAAATTCTAAAAATTAATTCTTTCATTTTCTTCTTCTTACCTTTCTAGCTCTCAGTCAGAAACAAACTGAATATTTGCACGGTAGGATTAATGTACCCTACTGTCACAATAAGTAACAATGTGAAAACAATGTTAAGATTTCTAAAGTACCCATATATTCCTTACACATTCAGAGCCTCTTTTCCTTCTTTCTGACACACACTTATTTTCCACCCAGGAAATATCAAAGACACACTAAATTTATCATGGCCTTCACTTGCTCTTTGATTTTAAGCCATCTAAGTGTAGGAAAAAAGTGTACTGACATGGAATGACATTCATGCCTTTGCAGAATGTCAGCACAGGGCTTTTACAAGGCCTAAGAAAGAGGGATTGCTACTTAAGAACAAATTTGCTTCATTCAGTGACAATGAAAGCACTAAACCTTGGAGATTGACTATTTATTTTAATAAATGTTCCTGACAGGGGCTTGTGTCAATCAATGTTCAGACCACATTACGTTTGCTGTAATCCTGCCATTCTCATTTTACACGAGGATCTGGGGTTTTCTCATTATTCCAGATATTAGAACCTCTGATTTTCTTGAGGAAATGGGCTGTCCATATCTGTTTTCAGTTTGCAAAGATGAGTTTATGAGGAACAAGCACTGTATTGAATAACTGCCACCTAAGTTGCATTAATATATTTAAACTAACCTTACTTATTTCATCCTTACATACTTACAGAGTCCAAACAATTTGCTCTGTCCATATGTTCTCAGAGCACAAGAGTTCTCCATCTAGATGTGTAAGAAATCAAGCAAGGCTGGCTGGAAACAGGAATGATCTGCTCCTCACATTGAGTAAGACGGAAATGCACAGCCAGAGGAAGCAGGGACAGGTGACTTGGGAAGAGTACAGGGATATGGTTCAGATGTGTAGGAACTGGATAAGGAAAGCTAAAGCACAGATGGAACAGGACTTGGCATGGGATGTGAAGAATAATGGAGGGATTCTATACAAAGATGATCAGCAGGCTAGAGCACCTCGTCCATGAACACAGGCTGAGAGAGCTGTTCAACATGGAGAAGAGAAGGCTTTGGTGTCACATTATTGTGACCTTCCAGTACTTCAAAGGGGCATACAAAAAAGAGGGAGAGCAACTTTTTACATGGGCAGATAGTGATAAAACAAGGGGTATGGCTTTAAACTGAAAGAGAAGAGATTTACATTAGATGTTAGGAATAACATTTTTCTGTGAGGGTGGTGAGGCACTGGAACAGGTTGCCCAGAGAAGTTATGGATGTTCCATCTCTCTAAGTGTTCAAGACCAGCTTGGATGGGGCCCTGAGCAACCTGATCTACTAGGTGACATCCCTGCCCATGGCAAGGTGGGGGTTGGAACTACATGACCTTTAGGATCCCTTCCAACCCTCAACATTCTATGATTGTATGTTAGTATGATACACCTATCAAACTTGACAAACCATGTACTTCTCAGAAAAATGGAAGTTAAGTGTCTACTGAGGACAAAATGGTATAAAACAAAATGTTAACGAGGCAAGAAATTTCCTTTTCTCTTTTTCCTCTTTCCTATCTCTCCAGAGCTTTCATAGTTCTCAGTCTATGGCAACATGGTATCACTCCTCCAGCTCTAATTTCACTGACGGTGTTCCAGGTTATGTTTTCCTATGCTTAGTAATTTGAAGTTTTGGAGTAACATAATTAATTAATAATTACTCATTTTAGATGTTATTATCTAATACTTTCCTAATTGATTAATCACAACATAAGTTCTACTGTGAAGTGGAAACAAAGTAGCTATGCTTTTAAAAACCTCTCTGATTACATCCGCATAAAACAAGACAGTCTCTGCTTGTATAAACTTTCTTGCTTATTAACTTGCACAGCACATGCACAAACATTCTTGCTCTGCATGATTCAGTGACTTTGAATTTTAATAGTCCCTTTAGGTAGAACCACTGTAGAGAAAACAATTTAAGAAGCAAAATAAAAGTCAGTGAACAGTGATAGAAGTCGAGGAATTACAGCTGATACCTCCATCAAAGGATTTTCTCAGAAACGTGCATTGTATCAAGACTGTACGCATTCAAACAAGAACGTATTCTTGAAACGAATGCCTACAAAACATCTCCCCAAAATTAAACCAGTTATTATAAAATAACCTTTAAGTATTTCTGACTTTTGAAAAACACTGAGAAAAAAAACAATAACAATTTACTTAGAATTTACATTTATGGTTGCTAAAAGGCTTTGCTCTGCAAGTAAATGTTACCAAGCTGTCAAACTAATTCCTTAAAGGCCATCAAAGAGTATCATTAATTGCATGAAACAGTTAAAAGCAGATCTTTATCTTCCCTGGAAATGGAGCAGCCAAACAACAAAGGTCATAGATTTAATCCCTAATCTGGCAGAGAGTTGATATAGAAAGGTTCTGTGTGACTGTTACTCCTAAATTTATTCTATGTTGTTATTGAGTAATTATTTTCACTTTAAAAATAATTTTTTTATAGGCACATTCTGTAAGTATGCATTTAACTTGGGACTTGTGAAAGGCCTAAATATAGTAGCAGACATGTTGCCTTATTGCATGTTGCAGAAGTGTGACATTTGGAATCCAAACTGTGATAATATGGAAAATAGGTAGGAGAGAACAATTAGACAAGATTAGGCACTGCAACCTAAATAGGACACTATACATAACATCAGAGTTATACATGATATAGTATCTGTAAATTATTTTTCCTTGCCTTTCTGCCAGTTAGGAGTTTACAAAATAATCTGTGCTTGAGTCGTTACAAAATAGATACAAACAAAATAAATACCAAGTTAAAAATAAAAAGCGGGATGCCTTTACTTATGCACAAATGGGGTTTTTTTTTGGAGTGTTGGTCAAAAATGGTAACAGTTATTATGCATGGACACAGACTGCTGAGGTGTCCTAGTTTTTAGGCCCAAATTATAAGTTGTTCTATATTGAGTAACAATACACAACTGGTCTAGTATGTTATCACATAGGTTTTGTCCTATAATGGAAACAGAAAAAAACAAGAACAAAAATCCCAGTACAAAATATTAATAATGAAATCCTAGCTATACAGAACATAATTTCCAAGACAGACGTATAACACCATCACATGCCTCTTTTTTCTAGTATGAAAGTCCAGGAGAAAAAAAAGGAATCTGTTAATTGCAGCCAAAGTGAACTTCATGCCCCACCATAGCCTCCTGCCCAGAATCCTGCAGATCCATTCTGAGGCCTATGAAGCTCTTAGTTCCCACTTTGACTATAGTTTGAATAACGCATTCTGTCGAGTTATGCAGTTTTCAGAACAAATCATCTATCACATATTTGGTAGCGATATTTTCTACTCTAAGTTAAAATGTTCTGCGACTCTCAGCAAGTAAAACAAATACTATGAAAAATGCATATAACAGATTTTCAGTGTGAGATTACATAGCAGTAATGCAAAAGGTGAAATTATGAAATATTTCATTTTAATAATTAAAAAAGGGATGATTACAGACAACCAGAAGAGTGTACCCTGTATTGTAGGTTCTTAAGCCTATTAATGTCCTGGGTTAAGAAATAGTTCATTGTGCTTTGGAAAACTGCCAAGCTTGTAGTTCTGTATAGTAAATAGCATTTTACGGAGAAGGATATTAAAAGAAAAGACCTGGCAGTCTTTTTACCATCCTGAAGTCTAGCTATTCCTCTATTATAACTAAACTTTCTCTTGATAAACAGGAAATGCAGGTTTCCCCTTAAAATCTGTTTTCTGCCATAAAAAGGCAGCCCTGAATTATGGTGCATAACAGGCTGACGTGATGGCAAATGCAAACCCATTTCTTCCGTCCCTATAATTCAGGCCAGGCAACTTGCTGTTAGGTCTGACTACAGGATAAATTTCATAAACTAAATAATTCTTTTCTAAGGGAAGAATCATTCCTACTGGGATGAAGTGAAGAGTGAGTAGAAAAAAGTTTTTCTGCTAGTCACAAGCAGTTCTAGGAGGCTCTCCTGTGTACAGAAAGGGCTGGGGTGACTGGTAACACTTTATCCATACTGGTTAGCTCCTGAAGCTGCAGGAGGAGGCAAAGGACAAAGAATGCATAATGGGTAAATATTTTAGAGACTTTCAGGCCAAGAGGGAGGTACATAAGTAAAATGCCTACCACACGCTTTCTGTTCTCAAAAGCAGAAAAAATACACTGAAGAGATACCTCATTGAGAAAACCCTCACTGTTTTAACCACATGGAGGAGAAAGAAGATGTTTGAGGAATACTTTCTAAATGTTAGCATTTAATGTCATGAACCAGGGTTTACAAATGTACATCAGATACTACAGTACAAGCCTTCTAGTACTAATATAGAATAAAAAAGGTTTTGAGAAATATGACTGACTGTGAAAAAATTGAATGAATTCTTAATAAAATTTCTACTCTAAAGAACATGCAGAGTGTAAAATATAGATGCTGCAGGTCTGATTGCTTTTTTAACTTGCGTTTTGAGAACAACCAAGGGAATGAAAGAGCAATTTCTCTTACTAAGAAGAAGTGCTTTCAGGTGGTTTGTTGTGCTGTTGCATTTCTTTATTCATTCAACAATATGTGCATGACAAAATTATATATCGTAACTCATACTGGAAAGCCACATACAACCAGAAATAAATTCTGGGATTAACCAAATGTTCTTCTTTCAGCTGCTCTGCATAAAAATATCTATTATTAAATAAGAGTAATTTAAAAGACTCCCAGTGGGATTCATTTATTGAAAAATCAGTCACCTAGTCTCAGCTCTTTGCCAGTGATACCTCTAGAGCTGGAGAGAGAGGCAGAAGCTGGATAATCTGACCTCATCATTTAGGGATTTGATAAAAACATTCTTTGTTGCTGCTATTTCCATGGTCTAAAGGCAGACCCTAGACCACTTCGGATGGGTTACCTCAGGTGAGATGTACTCATCCATAGCAACCTGACTGATGCCACTTGTGGAAAGGATTTGAGAATAAGAATTGAGAATGAAAAGTAAAATATGAAATTTATTAAAGAACATTTATAATGAAGCAAAATAAACCTGTGAGTGATATTAAATGGTCGTTTCAGAATTGGTGCAATAGGTAGTACCATCACATTTCAACAAAATATAATAATTCATTTATAGGAAAAGATAACATTGCATGCATTGAAGAAACATGCTTATTTATAGATGTGATTACTATATTCCCATCACTACAATCTCCGGGTAGCTGTACATGATTTAAATTGTGAAATAAATAACACTATGCTATGGTAAGCAATAACATTTATCAATTACATTGCTGATTTTTCTAGCCCAATTTAACACTCATTCATGCTTAGACAAATAGATCATCCTTGGCTATCCAGACGATAATAATTTCTGAGCTAACAGCCTTCCCAGTGAGTACACACCTCTGCCAGGCTTTACATTATACCCCCAAGCAGAAGGCCAGCTATTGAAGTTGAAAACAAAAATTACAACATCAGCGTTGACACAATCTATTTGTGGGCTATGTGGTGACAGCAGGTGACAATCAATGGTACTTAGCAGTAGATTTATTTCCCAGAGAATACCACTAACTGTAGAGCAAGCTTTCCTTGGCTTTATCAAATAAAAGACTTCCTCAACCATGAGCCCGCAGTAACAGCATGGGAGACAAGCGTGCCAGCAGAAATCAGCAATAGCAGAAACACTGTATTAATTTTGTCCTGTCAAGCACCTGGATTTAATGGCATTGGTGGAAGTAGTTAAAGCCTATTAGTAGCTCACTAAGTTTTCCCATTTCCCAGAGGTGTTTCAAACACTGCAGACTTATCTGATAACAAGGAGACACTGATCACTCAAGCACTGGCTTTATCGTTCGTAACAAAACTGCCTTCCTGAGATACTATCTGCCCTCTAAAATTGCCATGAACAGTACACATCCTCTTGGACACCAGTCCTCTTTCAGGACCCTCACATCACTCCTCACACTAGAGGAACATGGAGGAAACTAACTGCTTCATGTGTGTCAGCGTATCAGGTATTGTTATGATGATCAGAAGAGAAAAGTGTAATTACTTTGTGTAACTACTCATCAATGACAGTACTTTCACTATTCTGCAAAGACAAATTTATCTTTTTATTTTGCACAGTGCAGGTTCCATCCCTGCAACACTTTAGTAAAAAAATTATCTGAATCAGATGTTTTAACTGTGTTATTGCCGAGTTGTTAGACTTAACCAATTAGACAGGTTCTGCACCAAAACAATACGTTATTTTCCTCACTATAAAGAGATGACTTTTTTTTCAGGATTAAAAACAATATAGCTACAGAGATTTAGGGAACTAAATAATATTTATTCAGACCTGTGTATGAAAGTCCCAGCTTTCATAGACTTTGAGGGAGTCAGGAGGATTACTAAAAACTGCACGGCAAACTGTTGAAGAGACTAAGAGAATTCAAATAAATGTAATCAGGATTTGCCAGAGTAATGTTTGATATATAAATAATTCAAATTTGAAAAATATGCCCAAAATTTGCATTCTGTTCCCCTGTGAGAAGACAACATAGCATTTGTGCCTCATACATCTTCCCTTGATTTAGTACCACTACAGCTATGAATAAGACCATAAGATAATGTAAGGCATTTAGAAGGATAATCAACACTAGTAATATTTCAAATTCAGAATTTTTTCTTCCTTTTGCACCGAGGTCCAACTGCTTAGCAGGAGGCATTTCATTTTGTAAAGTTAAAAAAGAATACCATATCATATCTTTGTGAAGAGCAAAGCATGACATTTACTCAAGATTTCCTCCCAGAAAACAAATAGGTTTTCATTCTGGTATCCCCAACATAAGAACATGGAACTGTTGGAGCAAGTCCAGAGAAAGGCCATGAAGTTGATAAGAGCACTGGAACACCTCCCCTATGAAGACAGGCTGAGGAAGTTGGAGCTGTTGAGCCTGGAGAAAATAAGGTTGTGTGGGGACCTCATAGCAACTTTCCAGCATTTGAAGGGCCCACAGGGAAGCCAGAGAGGGACTCTTTGTTAGGAACTGTACAGACAGGACAAGGAGTAATGGCTACAAATTAAAAGAGGGGAAATTTAGGTTAGATATGAGGCATAAATTTTTCCCTGTGAGGGTAGTAAGACACTGGAACAGGTTGCCCAGGGAGGCTGTGGATGCCTGAACCCTGACAGTGTTCAAAGTCAGGTTGGATAAGGCCTTGAGCAATCTGGTCCAGTGGGAAGTGTCCCTGGCCATAGGAAGGGAATTTGGGACTAGTTGATCTTCAAGTTCCATTCCAACCTCTTAACAGTCTATGACTCATTCTATGATTCTCAAACATACATGAAATGAACAGTATGATAGACTGTGTAGCAGTACAAATTATCAGTAACTATAATGACACAACTTATTCCACCAATCCATTTCAATCATTCTAACCAAGAAGAATCTCTGATGAAGGATCAAAATTGTTATGAAGAACCACAACATAGTGATAGTTTGCATATAACTAGTAAATCAAATGGAACTGCATTGGACAGAACAGGGAAGTAGTCATCTACTGATTCAATGAACTGCATTTGTCGTTCTCAATTTGTTTTACCATTTGGATTTTAATTACAAATCAAGTACCTAATCTAAGGTGAAACCAGATAATTAAATTTATGCCAGGTATGTGTTTCTAGAAAGTAATCACTCTGGAAGGGCACACAGGAAGGATGCTGAAGCTCTTTCAGCTTGACCAGGGAGCAGTGGTATCTACCCAGCAGAAAGTCACAGCCCCTCTAAGCTCTAAACCTGCCACATCTGATACAGATGCTCAGACAAAGCTCTGGTGGGAACAGGCTGCCACCTCATTGCCAGCTGCAGGGCTGTACCCTGCTCTTATGACAGTACCTGATGGCAGCAGTGAGCGTCCCTGTAGGAGGCGACCCAGGTGGAGAAACTCCTCCACTTAGTAACAGAGCTTTGGGGAAGAGGAGAGTAGGCTGTCCCCCATGGCTCTGTATTTGGGGCCAGTCGTGTTTAATATCTTCATTGGTGATCTGGAAAAGGGTATCAAGTGCACCCAAGGAGATTGAGATGACACCAAGTTGAGTAGGAGGGTTGATCTGCTGGAGGACAGGAAGGCTCTGCAGAGGGATCTGGACAGGCTGCAAGAGGTTCAACAAGACAAAGTGCTAGATCCTGTACTTGGGTCCCAACAACCCCATGCAGTGCTAGAGGCTTGAGGCAGAGAGGATGGAATGTTGCCAAGTGGAAGGACCTGGGGGTCTGGCTGGTTGACAGCTGTCTGAATGTGAACCAGAAATGTGCCCAGGTGGCCAAGAATTCTGGATTGTATCAGAATTAGTGGGGCTAGCAGGACTAATAAGGGGATCATCCCCCTGTACTCTGCACTTACGAGACCACATCTCAAATCCTGTGTCCAGTTTTGGGCCTCTCACTACAAGAAAGACATTGAGGTGCTGGAGCATGTCCAGAAAAGCGCAACAAAGCTGGTAAAGGGTCTGGAGCACAAGTCTTATGAGGGAGCTGGAGGTGTTTAGCCAGGAGAAAAGGAGTCTGAGGGGAGATCTTATTGCTCTCTACAACTACCTGAAAGGAGGTTCTAGTCAGGTGGAAGTCAGTCTCTTCTCCCAAGTAACAAGAAACATGACCAGAGGAAATGGCCTCAAGTTGTGTTGTGCAGAGTTTAGATTGGGTAATAGGGAAAATTTCTTCACAGAAAGGGCTGCCAAGCATTGGAACAGGCTCCCCAGGGAAGTGGTTGAGTCCCCAGTCCTGGAGGTATTTAAAAGCTGCGTAGATGTGACACTCAGGAACATGGTGTTATGATGGATGTGGCAGTGCTGGGTTAATAGTCGGACTCAGTGACCTCAGAGGTCTTTTGAAACCTAAATTGTAATAGGGAAAATTTCTTCACAGAAAGGGCTGCCAAGCATTGGAACAGGCTCCCCAGGGAAGTGGTTGAGTCCCCAGTCCTGGAGGTATTTAAAAGCTGCGTAGATGTGACACTCAGGAACATGGTGTTATGATGGATGTGGCAGTGCTGGGTTAATAGTCGGACTCAGTGACCTCAGAGGTCTTTTGAAACCTAAATTATTCTATGGTCCTATGATCAATTTCTTTAAATATTAGGAAATCACCAAGGAGGGAAATGCAATCAAAATAAAACAGACATACAGAGCTGTACACATAACGGCAGACACGTAATATAAGGAACATTTAATTTAGAATTCAAGAGCTAAAAATTATTGGTATTATTGATTTTTTTTTGGTTCCCTGACAGTTAACCAATTACTCAGAGAAGACACACTACAAGCACACAATCTTACCATACTGTCACGTGCAGTAAAGATTAGTAATTGAAATAAAAAACTCACCATGTTGTTGAAGGCTACAGTAGTCAGACAGTGCAGGATGAATAAATCCTTGTAGCAGAAGAATATCAGGATGCAGCAATTACTTTCTGTTTGCTCAGATACTCAGGCTACTGACATCTCAACAAGCAATCAATTTGTTACCCAAAAAGTCTCAAGGTATTAATTTGTCCAAACCTAAAACAGATGCTATCTCAAATAAGGTACTTTCTAAAACTATGTATGCCCTGTTATATCTGGTTCTGTCATGCCTTCCTCCCAGCACAAGCTTCTTTGCTTATTGTTGCTCTAAGACACAAACCCTTATCATGATACTGAAAGAAATGTGACTGGTGTCAGCAAGTATCAAAGAGTCAAAGCTAGATCAGAAATCTTGCTGCAGGACAAAGTTCATCCTTGTTACAACTTTCCACTAAGAATGATCCTACAGGGGTCCACTGGCATCTGCATGGAGGTTCTGCTTTTAGTATCATAGCCTGCTTATTTCCTATGAATTAAAATAGCTGCATCCCCTACAAAGTTGCCTAGATATCTCTCTCTTATATGGGACTACTTCTGATCTTAAATCTAAGAAACTCTACAGTTCAAGTCACATTTCAACCCAGCAGTGTTCTTTCTTTCTTGATGTCATACTGACTGCCTTCAATCCTGCCTGGTATTATTTTGCTTTTGGATAGATTCCACATCATACATTAAAGAAAATATGTTTTGACCTAATCAGTCCAATTTGTACCTCCTGGAACAGCTATGTTGCCCCATCTCCTTGAACACACTTTCTGAGTTACATTTTCAAATTCAATAGAAAGAAAAAATAAGATTTATTTATTATTTTTACATAATACTTGGCAAAACTAGTTATACATATATGCATAAATATGCATATATAATGCAATGCAATGTGATATAATAATGACATGACATTCTGTGCAAGATTTCTCAAACTCATTTGGCCAAATCAAGAAGTGAATTTAGCTTATCATAAAGCAGCATAACTCAATTTTTACCATGCTAAAAACCTAATTTTAACAAGGTCTACCCATCAGGAAGCAGTTCACCCTCCACACCTGAGGGTGTTTCATGCAGTGCTCTGAGGCTAAAATCACAAGAGCCTTACAGGAAAGCATGACACTTCTCTGAGGCACAGGAGCAAATTAGAGGATATCATCTGAATACCTATTGATGTTAACAAGGACATATATTATTTTTTTGGTTCATTTACATTGCATCATTACTTGCTCGTTTACAGAAACCAAAAATCTCAAACTGCTGACATCTGCATTTTCATTTTCTCAGTCACTGACATAAAACAATCCAATGATTGGACATTGGGCACCTTCAGTGCCTGTCTGGAACGCCTTGATCTTCAAAATGCAATGTACTTTAAAACTGGCTTACTCTTAATTCTGTTTCTCACACTGGATATCACAATAGATGCTTTTTAGTTTGAACTTTGATAAGCTGTGCAAAGAAGGTACACAGCAGTTGTCACCAGTAATTTGAAAATACATATTGGGCTGGAAAATACATAAGATTGGACTGGATGATATTTGAGGTCTTTTCTAACCCAGTTGATTCTATGACTGCTTTGTGCCCTTGTTGGACTTGATAGATGACATGGAAGATCTACATGATAAAGATGAGAAACACAGCAATCTCATCTGTATAATTTATATTCTGGCAATGACATATATTTCACAAAAAATGAAGAATAGGTTTTATGTATTGATACAGCCACAACAGCCAAATATTATAACCTTTATGTCACACTGATGTCTTGGATAAACAGATTTCCAAAATGTCTATGATATATAAGCCAGTAAATAAACATTTATCTTTGCATTTTATATTCAATTCAATTCACTTTTATAAGCATTATAACCATTTATACCCTGAGTTTGTTATACTGGGCTGACATAAGTCTCTTTTCTTATACAACAAAAAGTAAGTTTAAAAAACTGTTAAGAAGGACACTCAAGTTATAATTTCATTAAGTGTTAATAGCCATAAGAGGATTATTCATTTCCTATGTTAATTGTTTCCGTGTTGTTCATGTGTGCATTTTTGAAAAAAAAAATAAAAAATCAAGATACCCCCTCCAAAGCCTCAATATTATAGGTTACTATTCTATACTTAGTGTTTATCAGGCAGAATTTGGATTTCTGGAGCCTCATAAAACTCAGCTTTGTGAGTAGACAAAACTCAGGACAGAACCCAGCTCTCATTTAAGGTATGCAGTGATTTTCCTCACTCATAGGTGAGCTTTATTTTGCTCTCCATGACCATTCTATTTCAGATGATATCTCTTAAAAGTAATACTAGGAAATTGGCTTGAAAGTAGTACTTGTACTGATAACAGATCCATTTTACAGGACAGATGTATTTTAGCCATGCAGACCCTAGGCAGTGAAGCGTAAAAAAGAATGAAAATAGATCATTTCTACAGTCAGGGCTACAGTGTCCAGTGACAGCAAAATTACTGCTTCTACTGGTGCGTGACGGGATACTTAACATGTCAATGTAGCCTCTAACTGAATGTAACTTTCACAAAGGTAAAATTGAGCCAGACACACTCATTTAAGATAAAAGTTTTCCTGGTGAAAGAAAGTGAATTCTTTGTATAGACAAGAGTACATAAAACTGGGAAATGCTAAGTTAATGTATATACCTAGTCACATTTCAGGACCTTCTCTGGTCAACATGCTCAGATCACAGAGAAGGTCCTGAAACATGAGTGATTATTTCTGTTTTGGCAATCAAATCAGCTGCTGAAAAGCTAACAAAAACAAAGCTGTTTCTTGGGTGCCATCTCTATGCCATCTCTGCACACAGGCCTGGCCTTTCAGTCTTTTCTCCACCAGCAGCAGAATGGAAGTGAGATAACATCCTACTACCGTAACATAAGTGAATCACAGGCATCTTATTAAACAGATGGGGTATAAGTACTTCAACAGCAATCTGAAGTCACTCCTATTAGATCAGAACAATTTTTAGCTATTCTCATGTACAGAAAACCAAACACACTGACTCTTAGAACAAAGGAGGCCACTGGGACAATATAGTTTAACCTGCTGAGCAACATTACAGAGACTGTCTCAAGCTACTTCACAGTGCCTTCCATCAAGCCTCACATGTGAATCAGAAGCAGCACACTGCTTATAGCTTTGCTGCGTTTCTAGATGAACCCAAGAGATCTTGGAGAATTTAATGAGTACATTTCAAGGATGTTTGAGCATCTAATTCCCTAAATTGCTTCAGCAATCCTAGACTTAATTCCAAATGAAATCTTCTAAGTTACAAGAATCCACAACACTGCTTGGTAAACTGTTCCGATGCGTATTTACTTCTGCTTAAAAATATGTACTTTGCTTCCATTTCTAGCTTTAACTTCTGTGTCCTGGATCTTTTTAGTCATACTTCTGAGTCTCAGAAGTTCAATATTTTGCTGCCTTCCACAGAGAGAAAATAGTTTTCCAACTCTATCCCTTCCCCCAACACTGAATCAAACCAGCCATTATTAGTCTCATTTGAACCAATCTTGTGGCTTCTCCCAAGGTCTCAACAAATTTCCACAACTTTTTCAAAAATGAGTACGTTGATGAAGTATGTCCCAGAGTGGCCATATCTGCAACAGCAAGGTGACCCTCTTGTATTAGTAAGCGCGAGCAGGGCATTAACCTACCACCTGCAGAATCCTGTTTCAGCTGGTAATGTACCATGCCCTCATAAACCTTTTCAGAATTTTGATATATGGGATCACATTCCCATTTTATACTCCTTTATTCTTGTACTGCCTAATCCTTAACCATAATTGTTTATCTTTATATCAATGTAGGACATACAGAATTATACTTTACATACAAAATAACCCACAAGATTTAAGCAACTCACACTCCTCAGTGTCTATCACTTCGTCAATTTCTGAACTATATGCAAACTTTACTTTTGTGGATTTTATATTTTCTTTCACTCCTTGAAATTGTCCTGATTTCCAGGATTTGCAATCCAGGATTAGTTGTTGAAAGAACTTCCTGGCAGCTCATAAAACCTAGGTGTGAATTATTTCATTGTGCTGATTTTGTAGCACTGCAATATTTCTTCCCACTTTTAAAATAAAAACATGATGATGAAATTTTTAGGCAATCCAGTATGCTCAGATAAATTAATGCTTTAAGAGCAAAGGCAATTCAGAAAGCTTCAATAAAATGCATGCAGAAAGAAGCTAACAGAGCTGGCAGGAAAGGGCAACAAAACAAAAGGTAAGTATAAACTATACAATAGAAATAAAACAGATTGCACCAACAGTTAAAAATAATAACCATATGGCAGAGAGAGTTTCATATCATCTGGGACTAGATGATCTGTGAGGTCCATTCCAACCCATAAAATTCTATGATTTTATGATTCTATGATATAGAATAAGGCTCTCAGAAGACTGTATTTTTGTATTACCCAATGAATTGGAAGAGGTTACTAATGTACCTTGGCCACACTTTGACTATTCTGTAAGGACAAATTTATCATTTTATTTTGCACAGTGCCAATTTTGTCCCTGCAACACAAAACTAAAAGGATTATCTGAACCAGATTTTTTTACTATGTTATGCTGTAGTTGTTATAATCATCTAAAAATATAAAGGAAGACTATATAAGGACAGATGTGCTTCTTATACTCTTTGCAGTGTGAGGATAAACACCAGCTCCTGATTCCATGAAGGAGGTATTGAGATATTTATCATTGTGCCTATGTTTGCTCATGCTGTGCAATGCAAACCAAAGGAAGGCATCTCTCCCAGCACCAGCAGCTTAAAACCAGTACAAGTGCCATAGATCAGTTAGTTTCTAAGACAGGTGAATTATTTCAGGGATAAAATTTTATACCATTGGAGTAAACAGGATTTCCCACTGTGCTCAATGCAAAATTTCTTACTGGAAGAGAATGATGGAAATACAAAAAATATTCAGTTTCTCAGAGTTAATGATGCTATTACCTTTTGACCCACCATGCTGAGTGAATTGAAAGGCTCATTGAGCCACTGTCATAAACCACAGTGGAAGTAGATGACTAAAGAAAAGTACAAAAAAGTACAAAAAGGTTGAGTAATTCTGGTATTTCCTGAGGTAGATATGACCTCCTCTGAGGCTTCAGAGACCTTACAAGAGTGCTGCCTATTTCTAATACTTTGCCCCTTTCCTCAGGGATGTCACTCAAGAATCATGCATGCTCATGCAGGTCTATTTTGGCTGTGACTTTCACTGTAAGAAAACAAAGTGACAGGGAAAGGTATTTTAAAATTAAAGGATCATTTAGCATTCCATAGGATTAATAGGAAGAAGAGGTCTAATAAACAAAAAAGGACCAGATGCTTAAGTATTTAGCCTCAGTTCTTCAATGATCTTCTACAGTCTCATACTTATCAAGGCAATGGGAGGTGGGCTAGAAATCAGGCAATGCTTTCTTGAAGTTAATTTCTCTCTCTTTTCCTGAGTGTCTTCATCTGAGTTTACCAACCTGTTTGCCTTGTTATTTAAATACAACTAAATAAATAAATAAGCAAACATTTAAAATAAATAACAATGGTTTAAAATTTAAGCAAAACAGTTGCTTTGGTACCTTGACGTGGTTTATATTACAACATAAATAGGCATGTTTTTTTCATTACTTAGTTTAAATTCTGCAGGTGTAATGCAGTCATGCTTTAAAGACAGTGTAATAAAACAACTGATCTTAAGATTACAAAATTTCTCTCTTTCTTTTTACAAAAGTTAAGGCCAACTGTAGAAAACAGAGCTTTCCGGCACACTAGGTCAATGTTGCCTACCAATATTCCGTCTCCCACAAAAAAACCAAACCAAAAGTATCAATTTAGATGACACAGGAAGAAGGACCACACCTTCAACTAGAATTCAGTCAATAAGTATCTGGATGACACCAACTGTCAAAAGGCAGGAGATCTAAGGTACATTTCTGAAAGAAATGTTGATACAAAACTGATTATAGCTGCAATGAGCGGTCTTCTATTTCTGCTAGATGTGATGAAGTGAAATTTTTTTAGATACAGAAAAAATGTCTATCTATGGCCTTAGCTACACTGAGTATCATTCTCTTTATTTTTTTCTCCAGTTATATATTTAATTCATGTAAGCAAATGCATCACAATTTTTTATTACTCAATGATATGCCTCTATAGTTTCTACTTGTTAATGATTGTTTCCTTACTTATGAATAGTAATGAAACTTTTGATCCAGTATTTGACTGTATCTCAGCACCTCTCTATCTGCAAATTTTGATCTTTTCTCCACCTATATACTAGACATTGGAACTAGATGATCTTTAAGGTCCCTTCTATGGGCCATTCTATGTTTCTATGATTCTATAACTCCATTTTCAGAGTTTTGTCAGAGTTATGAAATTATTGTTGTCACTACAGCACTCAAATCTAGGAAGTGTCCAGAATATTTCAGTATTCAGTTCATTCCAAAACATGATGGATATTTCCTGGACTTCCAACATGCCCTGGATGCAAAAAAAATGCTTAAAAGAGCTATCTCTAGCTTTTATTTTGAAGTGTGGCTTTCCCATAAGTAGAGAAGGGAGTAGGAATACATAAAAAGCATTTTTATTTCAAATGTCTTGTTTTATTTAATAGATAGACAAATCACACAGACAGTTCCTTTCTCTGATTCTTAGTCCTTGTATAACTGACCAGAAAACAACTATTCAAGCTACAATAAAAAGTGTCATCTAAATTTTTCTTTAAAATACCCCAAGCAAGTCATGATCAGTTGTCAATTAGCACTTGAAATCTGGTTTCCTTTATATTATATTGCAGTATTTTTGCCTAATCTAAGCTTTTGTGCCTTCTCAGTATACTTTACCTAAGGCAATATTTATAATTTTTCTCATTACAGATGTTACCTTCACACCAGATTATTTGCAAAATATCTTATGCTTCCCCTTGTACTGCATCAAAGATCATCCTATGTCTTAACTGGTAATTTTTTCCCTGTGTTTTCTGTCCTTTTCCCCTAAGGAACAGTATTTTTAAGAGCCTGAGACTGGTTCATAATTAGATCATACAAAGCATCTGCTACCCTATATCCCAATAAGACAAGAAGACCTTAAGGTTTAAATTACTTTCATATATTCTCACTGTAGAAGATTCATTATATTCCTTTTGTTTGGTCTCATTAAAGTTCAATTTCATCTGCATCCCTAACACATTTCATATAGATTCTCCTTATCTGACTTTTTCAAAGACTAGTCATCTTCTCCCTGCTGATAAACATATCTTGATTTTAATGGCATATTTAAGTTCTGTCTGCATCTCCCTTGGACAACATTCACAACAAAAGAGTAACTTTACATTGATAATATTTTCCTTATGAAAATACTTGGACTATACTCTGTTCTTGCTAATAAAGGTATCACTAATCAAAATATCTCTTCAATGACATGTTTTCTTTTGTTAAGCAACTTCTTGTGCCCCTATCTTGCATCCTTTTTCCCTATGTAAAAAGTTCCCTTTACAGAAGGGCAGCAAATCATAGGAAGCTTCATGGAAACTTGTGTTTCTTCGGAGAAGGATCTATATCCTCATGTGATTACTTAATTTCTGTCATTTTGTCCATTCAGATTATTCTAAAAGGAATGTTTTGGATTTTTTTTTTGTGTACCTCCAACAATAAAAAAATCATTCCCTTACTCATTCTCCAATACAAACCTCTGCATTGAAAAAATTCCCTGTTACACCTCTTCTTCCAACACTCAGTGAAAAAAAGCCTCTATTCCAAGTAGCAATGCCTTTGCTTATTGTGAGCATGTAGAAGCTTGATATATTAGGAGTGTGTGTCTGTTCTTACCATTAGAAAAGGAAAACAGCTATACTCAGGTGAACTTCAAGTAAAACTATAGGGAAAAATCATACATGACATGGCTGGAAAGCATCTGTCATGATGTGCCTGAACTGACACTATGTAATGGCATTTCCTAAGCTGTGCAGAGGTGACTGCACAGCCTCAACAGTGCTCCTACTGTATTATTCTTAACTCCCTTGACCCTTCAAAAACACACATGCCCAAATCCAGATGCATAGGTATGACAGCCAAAGCTGAGCACAGCTGTAAGAAGCTAAAGGCTGGGAATGATGGAGATAGTCATTTACCCAAACCACAGGGAACTGAGAGGATAGGGTTTTCTTTGTGTATGAAAATGCATAGTAATTGATATAAATATATGTAGCAATAAACAAATTAGCGCAAACCCCCAAATTCATAAGTTAAAAATCCCACTTCTACCTGATCTAATTATTTCACATTGTCAGAAAATATATGCTAGTTCCCAGTCCTATTGTGCAAACAAAATGTAACACTTTTCCTAGTGTACATGTATGTGTGTACATATACACATATCTATCAGAAATCATCATGGATACAGTTTTATGGCTATGGAAGTGCTGTTTCCTCCTCTCATAATAAGTTCAGTGAAATACAAAGCAATTGTCACTGCTGGATAACTAGATAACACTCTAACTGTAAGAAAATAAATTTTTAAAGTGAGGTGTCCATTGAAATTTTTTATGTGAATGGAAAACAATGAAAAAAGGTCAGTCTGGAGTGATATAAAGAGTATTCCTGAGGTGCAAAACATTTCATTCAATATCTTAAACCTATGCTGCACTAAAGGAAATTTACAAACTGAAGTACAATATCATACCTAACTAACCTAATATGTCCATAACAAATATGATCATCATACTAATTTAACATTACAATTAAATTGCTTGTAACTGAACTGCAAAGAGCTGAATATATCATAGTTCTAAGAGTTACTTTTAAAATCATATCAAATCATAAGCAGAATGACCATCATTTTAAAATGACATATAAATTAAAAAAACTCTCCCTGTTCCTAGTGCACGTATGTTTAAGTCTGCCATGTGCTAAGAAAAAAATACAATAAGGAACTGATTTTGATTTGTCTTTGTATGATTAGCTTTGGGAAATACCAATAGTTCACTATATGTAGACATTTCACTGCTATTCAATTTGTGTTTAGGAGGCTAGAGGTTGGCTTATCTTCAGTATATCTATCAGGTCAGCTCTTAGTGTAAAGAAAAAGCTCACAAAATAAGAGAAAATCAAAATAAAAAAGGCAAATAAAAATAGGTGTGGTAATTGTGGAAAAGGAAGTTCTTTCCCTGCCAGAGCTTCTCCAGGCCATTTCAATGTTGCTTCCAAGATGCTGCAACCACTCCCCTACACTTGTCTTCTGTACTTCATTTTTGGCTCTGATTTCTCCCTTTTGTTATAATTCTCTAGGCCAAATCAATCCTTTCCTCTAATATTCCCTACAGTTTCTCCACAGCTATGGTACATCTAGCCCTATGGGGCTCCACTCAACATTTAAGTTTATATGCTATATTTTTGTGTTCATTTCAGACTTGTGAAAATCATTCACAACATTCAAAGACACCTGATACTAACACTGTCCTCAGCTGGCATAACTAGGTAAGTACAAAGTCAGGTTATCATAGATATGATTTTCTAGGCTACCGTCACTTCCATTAAAGCAGTTCAGAATTTGCAATCATTTGGCTTCCTGCCTTTGCAAGAACCATATCTGGAGAAAAATGAAAAAAAGTGATGCAGAGACAGATCAAGGAGAATGATCAGAGAATAAGAAGAAAGGACTCACCTCCTTTAGTCAGTTTTCCATTTTAGTTTGTTTCAATAGTTAAAAGAGGGAAGAGATTTTTCATACACTCTTTAATTCAGATGTCAGTTCCAATATTTGATGCTTGACTGTTCTGAAATACAATCAAAGTGTAGCAGTTAAAACTACTAGCCTGAAACAAGATAAAATTATTAACATGGCAAGGAGCTATGTATTCATTAAAAATCACAGCAATATTGAGAGGCCGTATATCAAGGTTCCGTGACAAAATTTTTACATGGTACCACACTCCCCTTCTTGCAAAAAAAAGCACAAAAAAGAAGAATATTTTGATTGTATAACTCTGCATTTGTGGTGCAATGTCAAATGTTTTACTCTCCCTGCACAACCCAATGAAGAGTTTTTCAGTTCTTTTACAGAAAGATATGAAGACTAGATACATGTGATTGTCTCAGTAAATCTCTGCAAGCTCACCTCTCCCCCAGTCTCACTCTACAACTTTTTCTCACACTACATAAGAACCATGGAATCCTGCTGCCTCTGCCTAGAAAAGCAGAGGAGAATGGTGAGAAAATTTGGCCAACCACCCAGCAGTATGCATGGTGCTTCCCCACCAGCATTCGTTAGATGGGTAGTGGAAGAAATTGCAATGCAAGTCACTGCACATTAAAATATATGAATTTTTTAACATATAGAAATTGAAAATATTTATTTCCAAGCTATTTTGTCTCTCTCATAAAGAAAATTACATACGTTTTTCCCTTCTATATCTGCAGGACTACTTACTGAGACTTAGAGAAATAAATGGCTTTCCTCTGTGTTCTAAATTTGTGCTATATGAGTCATCTCACTATTTCAAGTTTTGTTTCTCATCACTTAAAGGTTTAGCCTATTTTATTCTGCTTTTTTTTTATGTGAACAATTCATAAGTAGAAGCCAGAATAAGCATGAACATTTTGTCTTGTAAGTGCAGTTAACAGCTCCTATCAATCTTTACTGTAAAGCATATTAAAAAATTAAAAAAATGTACAGCTAAGTTTGATTTGATATTAACCTTGGAATATACTGAAGATTTATCAGTACAATTTGTTAGATGTGTTCCTAAGTTATTTTACTTTCTTGATACTCACTCAAAGACATACCTTTACTCACCACAGTTAATTACTGCAATCAGTTGTCAGAAAAAAGCAAGTAAAAATTTTCAGAGCAAAAATAACCTGTAAATATTACAAACTGATGCTTATAAAACCAGAAAAGACCAACCTGATCAGAGAGTCAGATGTCCCACTTCACACAGGCTAGAAAACATTTTTACATGAATTCTTTTTGAAGTGGGATGCACATCTTAATAAAACATCAAGCTATGGATTGAAATTTTTCTAAGTAACTGCTAAGAGGGCAGGAACAGCCTCTATACACAAGAGAAGGTTATTTCTGAGAATTCCTTGACCTCTAAAGCAGTCTAACTGCTGCAGCCTCCCTTTTGTTACTGTCTTTCTATTTACTAAGAGGCCCATTTCCAAGACAAACTAAATTCTGACAATGGTTCAGAGTCTCTGAAATTAATGTCAGGGTAAAGCCACATTCCACTAATACTCCAATGACAGCACTTTGGTGTAGAGCTGGTTTTGAGGGCCTGCTTCTCCGCTGAGGTATACAACTATCTTTAAGATATTTCTTCTTAATTCTGAAACTAAATCTCCAGTTATTTCTCTACAGTTGGTCTTTCTTGGTTGGTTGTGCAGGGTTTTGTGTCAGAAGGGGAAGAAAACTGTAATGATAAAACTATCAGACTGGTGGTGGGATTTAGAGAGAGGTAGAGAACCAGAAACTACTTTTAAATTATTTCAGATATGTATAGATTTCCTGTTGTCAGAAGCTCTTTTGAGAAAGACTTTAATTTGACATAATATTGACTCCATCATAACTATTTCAGATTTTCTGTGAAAGTATAAAATTGAGAGGGTCATGTAATTGTAACAAGCAAACTGGATTGATTTTTCCTTAAAACATCTCCTTAGGGATCTTACAACATAAATATCTAAAGGATCATATCAGGCAAGTCTTTCTGCAGAGCCTTCAGTTGTAAGGACTTTTCTGAACCCATTTTAGCTCCCATATTTGAAGTTTTGCTTGAGAACCTTGCTGAAGCTGGGCTCAGATGGGTTTCACTTAGCTGTCAGTATTTGGTTGGCTAAGAAAAATTTTAACTTTACAGATGCATTTAGGGATGACAGAGACACTGAAGCCATGCAATGTAAAGGTGTCACCTCCATCATACAAGTGCTGAGCACACTGTAAGCCACTGCCTAAAGTGTAAAAAAGGTAAACTTTGAGAGCAACATTCTGCAAACATAAAAGTATATATGACAGAGTTTTCATAAATGACTGTGGACTAGTGTGCTTCAAGCTCTGTACTGCACATGGTACTATCCACATCAACAGCTCAAATTAAATCAAGATTGTTTTAATAGTTTTAAGATTTAATTCTTCATCCCTTTTGCTTTTGGTCCTTCTTATTTGTGCCCATCTGTGCATGCTAGCCTTCTTCGTCCACTTTCCCTATTTTTTTATTTGATCAGAGAGATACAACAAGAAAAGCTTCACAAAAGAGCAAGATGATGATGGAATCTACAGAATGACTTCCGCATGAGGAACAAATAAATAGGTAAGACTATAAGAAAAGAGAGAATTGAATCATGGAAGATTACGAGACAATGATGACTGACATGGAGAGGGTTAGTAAAGCTGTTTATTTCACTGTTTCATTCTCCCCAGTGCAAGAACTAGAGGGCTTCAAATGAAGCTGGTCAAGAGTCACATTCATAAAAGGAAAGAAAGCTGAACAAATGAACAAAGTGGGGGGTCCTTTCTGCATTGTGCAGTTGCGCTGTGGCACTCTGCCACAGGAGGTCATGGACATCAAATCATGCCTTCAAGAAAAGTCTGGGAACAGGTGGGAAAATTATATCCACTGAATTTAGGTACCTATAAATGTTCAGAAACATCCAGCTCACAAAGACCCAAAGTTCAAGACGTCTGGAGGCTAAGAGCATATGTTTGACACATTCTTATATTCTTTCTTTTGATCTCTGATGCATAAAACAGGGCATGGGACAAAAATACTTTTGACCTTCACATTGCAGTCATTTTCATAACCTTTTAATGTGATTTTAGCTAGACTTGGTCAAAAAGAAACATGGAAAAATTGTGGTGAAGAACAGGAACAAAGAATTACCCAGAACAGGTGCCCAGAAAGGCTGTGGCGTCTCCATCCTGGAAGATACAGAACACTAAGTTGAACAAGACACTCTGCAACTTGATGACTGCCTATAATTCCTTTCTACATAAATTATTCTTCAAATCTGTAGTTCTAAGAGACAAACGCTAATCACGTCTGCACCACCCGTCTGCAGAACACCAATTCACAGTGTGACCATCACCATTAAACTAAATTTCAATGCAAAAATGAAGGGCAGATCTTCAAGGGTTTTGTTACATAGTAAGCCATTTCATTTCTCTTCTACATGATGCTTCTTTACATTCCTGTGGTTCTGCTGGCTTGCAACATTTTAATTAACAAAGTAATATACTCTGTAATACATACTGTATTAATATATACTATAAATGAGATGGATCGGATTTTTAACTGATCTTTTTCTTTCACGTGTTTTTTTTTACCACTTCTCACATTTTTATAAAGTAATTCATAGTGATAGTGCATGACTATCCATTTTTCTGTATGCCATATCAAGATACTGACTCACATTAACAACACAAATCTGTTCCATTACAAATGTGTACTTAGAGTGGCTTCATATATATTGCACCCTTTCAATGAGAGTACGTACCTAGGGTGACAAATGGCAGATAACATCTAAGTTCAGAATAGGCCTCTCTCAGAACATGATTCAGTGCATATTAAGCCACTAGCATCAACAACTTTGTACTTTTTAAACACTAGGCAGGAACCTCATATATTTGCTACCCAAATGATAGTAAAATAATAATAATTACAGAAATTAGGACTGCCTAGTAACTACAGACAAATGAACTTATAAAAATTTAATTACAACCATACTAGTGTAGTAGTAATGGGAATACCATAAAGCTTAGCAATGAGCACAAACTCAACCTTCTTCCTATAAAGCCACGACTGCAATATCATATACACTTATTGAACCTCATTTGTAAAATTAACAGTCTCCCTCAGACAATTAAAAATCATGCTGAGTACTCAGCCACAGTAAATTACAAATATAATTAAGTAAATAATATGAAAGCCCAAGGTCCTCCTTAAATACGTTGCCAATTCAGCTAATCCAAGTACAGCAAATATTAATGCAATTCTTCAATGTCTACAGCTCAGCTCCTGATATACAGTAATAATAACACATTTAGATTTTGTCCATAGTCAGAGCAAACCACTTATTTTCCCCGAGACAACTGGAGCACTAGGTTACCAATAATAAGCTGCTCATATCTTCCATCATCCTGCTGGGGATGGCAGGCTAAGAAGATGAGCACTTTTTGCCTGATTGTATTTGCCACCAATTATAGAGACACAGTCTTTTGACTATACTTCACTCTAAACTGAAACATAGCCAACCTGAAGCTGTTTAACGATAAAGGATTAAAATCAATGCCAATTAAAGGGCTCTGCAAAGTGTGATTTTTAATTACGCTACTTTAGTAAGTCACTAGACAATCACTTTTAGCATTCCCTTGTTTCTGCATTCAAAGCCCAAACAATTTATACCTTGGAAAAACCTTCTGCATCTACCACATCAATGAGAAAAACTTTAAAATTCTGGATTAGTGATAATTACTATGCAAAAAATGAAATGTGTCTAAAATTATGCTGACAGCACGTCACTTGCCAACAATGTACACTAGTGCTGGTATGTGCTGGTATCTGTTTACAAGCTCCCAGAGAAAGGATTAAATATGATTTAATTAATTCAAACTTAAATATGTATTTATACCACTATACAGCAGTGTGTGAATGGCAGACATTTCACTGTCTCACCACCGTTGTATTATTCTCAGCCCAACCTCATAAATATTAATTGCTTTTGAAACTGAGTTATAAGTCTGCACATGAGATAAAGAAAAAATCCCAAGCACAGGCTTACCCTCAATATCAATCCACAGGAGGAATAAAATATTCTCTATGAAATGTTCCTGCATCAGCACCAGTGGGAAGTTCTGCGGTCTCTTCTAGTTGGAGGTAAATGGTTTTAATTTGCTCTTCATTGTAACGGAAAGAATCAGTTATATAAAGCCTTAATATTTCCAAACCTGGTTTTTAACAAGGAGAAGCTTCCTCAGGTCCTCACCCACCCAATACTGCCCCACTGTGAGATCTTTCTTGGTAGGTGCATGAAAAATTTGGCTCTAAAGCAGGCAGAAAACTATAAACAGAGGCAAATTTTTAAAAAAACAACAAACCAAAACCCAACAAAAAGCATAAACCCGCAATCTTCTGTATCCACCACCACCCCCCTGAGAAGTCTATCTATTTCAAACAGAAATAGTTACAAAACACAAAACTAATAACTGTGCTGAAGGGATCAGAGAAAGCAAAACATCTGAGTGCAACAAGTGAAAAAGCAAGGAAAATAAGGCCACAGGCAATGCCTATGGACACACTCACCCCTTAGATCTGCTGCCTTACTCCTGTTGATAATCCCTCACCCTGCCTTGCTTGTGTATGGTAGATACAAGTACTTCCAGTCAGTTCAAACTCGTCCCACACTGACTGTGGAGGAAGAGCCAAGCAGCTCACCCAAAGAGGTCAGTGAAGAATGAGAGGTGTCCAGACCTAGCAACTAGACATCTGGTATGCATGCACTTATCGTCCCAGTTTCAACTGTATTAGTGGCATGAGCAAGTGAAGAAAATACATAAAACAGTCTCATGAAATTTGTAGAGCACATTAACAGGTCAGTCAGTCTGTTCCTTGTTCCTAAGGAAGGAAGGTAACAAGGCAGAAACCTTTTAGCCCAAGATTATTATGTATAAAATGTCAGTGTGAAGCCAATCCACTTCCCCTTGGAACATATATATACATAGAGAAATATTTATTCACACCAAATATGTGGTGGAAGTCTCTGCATTGCACCTGCACAGCCAAGTGAAATGTTACAAACACAGCAACAACCTTTTTCTTTCACATACCATTATACATCTGATGGAATTTATGCCTAAAATATCTGTACATTGTGGAAGTACTTGTAACACAACACAGGTTTAAAAACACAGGTTTACAAACCTGTGTACCTCAGATAACATTTCCACAAATGTATAATAGTCCTTCCCTACTTAAACTAGTCTCCAAATTTCTCACACAGCCTTTGTACGGCATCAGTTCACCCACACTTCAGGGAATATATGTAGCAGCAAATATGTCAGTAGTACTGCAAGAATTACGGTGCTTTTAAACCACTCTGAAGTTTTCATCTCTCTGGCTCAAAACAGCACGACAGGCAGTAGAAGATGAGAAACAAAAAGCAATTGTTTTCCATGGTACACACTGAAAAGAAGACAATTTCAAAGTACATCTTCCAGAACTTGCATGTGAATTTTAAGCATGCCTCACTCATGTTTTTTTTTTTTGTATGAAGTCCTACTCCTGCAATCATGAAAACTTCCTTTGATTAGAAATTCTGAAAAAAATGCTTTCAGCCTAAATAGCAATCATGAGGCATTTGAGTAGTTTTTGATAGTGAACACGTTAAGAAATGGCATCCAGCTGTTGCAGGGAGAAATTCTCAATTACACTGTTGGTTGAAAATGTGCTATGTACTAAAGAACTCTACTTCTGCAGTACTATTAGGAATCTGCAAACAGGAGGATACTTTGATAATCAAGCCATGATTTTTCATAAAGTTTATGTTTCTAGTAACGTAAATCATTCTGTGTAACAGACAATCTGTTAAAATATTTAAGAGCACATTTATTTCTCTTTACCATTTCTCTTTTCCTTCATATGGTCCACATCCTTCCACACTATATTTGGAGCCAAAGCTAAACATCACTGTGTATATATGACAGAGACTATCCCTTTAGATTTTCATGGTTAAAACATCTGGCTAGGTAATGGTTTTCACATATAGTGCACAATTTTTTTGTTCAGTCGTCATCCATTGGCTGTATTTAAAATCAGATCTTCAA